>NW_010548594.1:0-8261 GCF_000687285.1 Phaethon lepturus
GCGCTCCCCGGACCCCGGGAACGTTGCACTGGGCTTACTGGTGGAGGGGATCGCTTATTTTGTTCTGGTAATAAATGCCTTTTTAATCTGTGGCCTTAATATCCAAGGTAAGCTAGTTCTTTGCCTATGCTGTGCAGATACAGTCTTTCCTTCTCTTCTGCTTCGTTAACAGCGATGCCTGACAGCTGCTGGGACGGGTTTTGTCTTCAGTACATTCTTTTGACCCCCCATGTCCCTGCCATCCATCAGCAAGTCTGGGTGGATCCATGTCAGATGCCAAAACTGAGGGTAGAAGGGAAAATCAATTAAAATCTTAGAAAAACTTTCCATATCCCTAAAGAAATCTTGTTTTCTTTGAAAAATATTTAATAGAAAGTTGGACCTAGGTTCCACGTTCTGTCCAGCTGGCAACCAGTTCACAAAGTCATCCAAAAACTTGTTTTGAAACCATATTATGGACAATACTAACCATTTAACACACCAAGTGAGTTAAAAAATAATGCAAGTATTGCAGAAAATAAACACATAGGATGTATATGTTTTATGAAAATTAAGGGAAATTAATGTGTAAGTATAAAGATGGCGAGAAATGCTGCCAGGTGCTCAGATGAATTTCCCCCAGCTTTCTAATCTTGAATCACAAAGAAAAGGGGCCGTACTGTGCACGCCGTGGGCAGCCTTTGGTGTGACCAGGAGCTCGGGTGCACGTGCCAAACTCCTCCCTTCTCTGGGCAGATTGCACAAAACTGAACACATCTGAGCTTTACGGCGTGGCCAGTTCCAGAGGCCGTGGACAAGCCGCCCGCTGCTTGGCTGACTCTTACCCTGATGACTTTCTGCGTACCTTTTCCCTCGATACGTCTTTTTGACCAAACTCGCACAAAACGCTGCTGTCTGTGAAGGCACGCTGCGGCTCGGCAAAGGCCCCGCCAAGTCTGGTGGCACTGCTGGATCTCCTTGGGGTTGTTTGCCTAACTTTCTACGTGCTCTTTAGATTCGGAGTGCTTGTTTTGATCTTTTTTTGAATAATACTTTGAAGTGTTGATCCATGAGGTGGTTTCCTACAGTCTCCTAAGAGGTACAAGATAATAAAAAAAAATGTTGTTGGTTTTAGGGTTTTCTTTTTTTTCCCAGAAAGACTGTTTGGGGGAAAAAACCTGCTAGGTTTATGCTGTATCTGGGAGGAAGTTTGGTTCTAGGTCTGTAAAAACTAAGCATGGATGCGAGCTTGAGCAGTGCTAGTGTAGCAGCATGGATTACGTAGGTCCTGCTGGAGCGGGGAGCTCCTGCAAATGGAGCAGAATTGTGATAGTGTACAAGGACATTTACTGGAAAATGTACCGTAATTTAAATGATTTGGTTTATCTCTGTGGCTTGTGGCTGAAAGTCTGGAAGCTTTTTGGCATTTCCCAGATCCCCCCGTTAACCTACGGCAAGAGTATCACTGAGAGATTGGGAGCTGGGGAAGATCCACTAAAAGCCGTGGCCAAAACTGAATGCAAAAAACTGAAGCAAACAGTCTTCTGCTGGCGAAACCGAGATGCTTACGGTTTCCTTTCTAATTTCTGGGACGTGAGTAAGCAGCTGACAGTCTGTAGTCCATAAAAAGGCAGATAAGCGCTAGCAGAGGTTAAAGCACAGAGGACCCCAACATACTTATCTGACCTTGAGTACCAAGGGCTGTCACGCCTGTCCTCGTACCCTGTTCCAAGCTTTCCAGATTGGACACCCCACATTTCTTTGCAGTTTGACCCAAAGCCCATCTGCGTGCTGCTTCCCCAGGGCTGTCGCGCACATCGTCTCTCTGGTAATACAAGGAAATCTGGCAGGCCCCATAACGTGGGAAAAAGAAGTCACATAGCTTCGCAGCGTTAAAGAGGGCCACGGGTTAAGTAGCCAGCTACACTGGTCTGTAAGGACAAATGGGATCTCCCCACCAAAAATCTCCTCTTCCTGTCTGTTGGACCACAAAAACCATGCTGAAGAAACACAGAGCAACACCTGGTGCTCCAGGGGTTGTTTTTCAGGTTGCTCAAAGAGGAAAATAACAGTTCTAACACATAGGCAACGTATCACAGCAAGATGCAAGTCACTACATACCTATTAGATTAAAATCTTTGTACAAAATAAACCTTAAAATGTGCTGAAGTTGCACGTGTGTTTAGAAACAATAATGAGTGGCAAAAATGCACACTGAAAATACAAAGTAGTAGCAGTTGTAGTTTAATGGCAGGAAGGCACGGTGACGGGGAAAACACCAGCCTGAACCATCTGTGCCCAAAGCCCAGAGAACAAGGACCCCAGAGTGACGTGACCCCCCTTCTCCCACCTCCATCCCCACCCAGGTGGCCCTGTGGTGCCCAGTTTAACTGGCCAGGGAAGTGGTTTTCTGCTCCTCTTAGCCAAATATACTCCCTCTACAGCACAGTCACGGGTGGGAAACCTCAAAGGATAAATGAGACTTGATAAGTGCAGATATTCCCCTAACGCCCTGCACTGCTGCTGGTCCCCAAGAGCACACTGTCAGTGGCAGAGAGCTCTGATCTCGCCCTTTGGGCTTCTCCATGTGCGCTGCCCTCGCCCAGAAGGTGCAGAAGCCGATACCTCTGGTGTATTCACTTGGGAGCTTCGCCTTGAGTGGTCTTGTCTAAGGCAGATCCATGGCTCATTTACTCTGCCAGCTGGACCTGCCATAAATGCAATAAGCCACAAATATCCTTTTCATAAATTAAAAAAAAAAAAAATCCACTTAAGCATCAGCATAAGGTCTAGTTGCTCTCCTTGCTCTGAGGAGTCAGTCAAAACTGTTTGACTCTTTGGAATGAAGTGATCAGGATTCTGCAGATTAAAATAATTTCCAAATACATGTAGGGTAACAGAGTGATTCTAAGACAAGGAGTTAAACTTATTTCCTTTTCCTTTGTATTTAAGTTCATTTTCATTGTGTACAGAGTATACAATGTTTATTGTATATGTTTATACAATCTGAGAAAACTTCGCAGTAAACATGCATTAGTACCAGATTATGCAAGGAAACATATTTTTGTCTTTATTTTTTCTTGAACTAGGGCTTTAAATGGATCCTTCTGTAATTCTGAAGGTCATTGTTGAATATTTTAAATAGTTGGTCAAGTGCCAAACTATTTTCATTGCCTGAATTGCTCTCCTTGGAAAATTATTGCAGACAATGAAATGTGACATCTTCGACATTTGTGTCAAAGAGAAACCTACCATGACAAGCAGTTTTGTAACTTGGGAACTTGACTAAAGTTTTATATTGTATTGAGTAGGTTAAAGAGTCTCATGGTGTCTTTGATCACCAGATCTCTGCAGCATTCTGTATTGCAATTATTATAGCTTTTATGTATCAGGGAAAAAGAGATCTCATTTCTGGGTTTTGTATTAAATTTGCGCTGAAACCATCCACAGTCCTTAGAAATAGCTGGATGGAGCAACTGCATGCAGTGGGAAGGCTTGATTGCCACTTTCAGTGTCAAAGCGTGCTCTCCAGGAGCATCCACAGGGCTCGGGAAGGTAAAATGGCCAAATCAAAAGGAAAGTGAATTTTTCCTTTCTTCATTCCCAAGCATGGTGTATTGATATGCAGTGAAAGCCTACTGAAGACAGTAGGAAGACTCCTTGGTAGTTTGGGTCAAGCCTTAATCTGCAGAGGAATACATGAGCGAGCCTCAATCTTACCGTACAGTTTGGTTTTCTGTTTTCTCATTTTTACACTGGAAAAAAACTAATTAAGGTCTTTCTATGATACACTTTTCCCCATCACTTTCCTTAGGGATGGAGTTGAGGGGGCTTAGATGAGGCTGACAGATAGGCAGCCGTGAAAGAGCTTGTACCGGGCAGATACCATAGCTACACTGTATGTGGAGATGGACCCAAAATGTTCAAATGACTAGTGCGTTGTTTGCCTGACTGTGAACTCCTATTCGTGCAGAGGAAGAAGTAAGCAGAATTTCCTGAAGCTGGATGGTGAACAGATTAGGCATTTGTCTTTCCTCTGTGAGAACAAGTGAGCATTATTAGCCAGAAAACAGATGAACCTGTACTTGACGGGCTGAAACACGGTATTTTTGTTTCCTTCAAAGCCCTAACTTTGATTTCTGCACTTGATTGACACCGATACTCCAAAGTCTCTGGAAAGAATTGGGCGTTTATCCCTGTTACAAATCTGCAGGCTGGGCTGCTATGCATTTCCCTGAGCTTACCCGTAAGCGTCTGAGCTGGGGTTTAGTGGGGTAACGTGCCCCGCGCTAATCGGCCGCTTCCCGCGGCGCTAACGCGTGCTGGCATGGAAGCTCCGGCTCGCCGCTGCGGCAGGGAGGGGAGGGCACGTGCCGGTGGCCTTGCAGCAGGACACGGTGTGGTTCTGACGTCTGGGACACGCACCACGACCACCGGAGTGGCCTCTGACAGTGGATATGAAAAGGCCGTACGGAGATGTCTGGCCATAATCTAATTCGCGACAGCAATGATCTTGAAGGATTTCATGAAAAAGATTATGAAAGGCGTTTTACTTTGTAGAGGAAACAAAGAGCTTTTATTTTGCAACTACTTAATCCTTTTTTTTCCCCCCTTTGTCGCTTTTTTCTCCCTTTAAGGGAAGGAGAGAGTAGAAGTTGTCATTAATTTCTTCTTTCATTTCCTTGCTCTTCACGAAAATTCAGGTAGACCATAATTCAAGTAAGCGCATCCCACGGAGTAAAGGGAGAAGATTCCTTCTGGCAAAGTAGGGCAACTTAGAAATTTGTGTGTGATTGCTCTCCATTCAGCCAAGTTTCTGCACCGCGTAGTGCACGGGCAGTATGGAAACAGCCCACGTACGAGGGTGCTTAGCTGCTGCAGAACAAATTGTGCGTGCATTACTTTCAGCACTGCAGGCGGGTGGGAAGTGTTGCCCTTCGCTTTTCAGATGCTCCTTCTGTAGCTTGAAAATTATTTTTAAAGCTGGAAATTAAGAATCTTGGGGAAAAAAGGTAGTATGATCTTAACCTTTTTAACCTCACAGCTTCAGCCGTTCCAAATGCATTTACCTGATGAGTTTATATGTGACCGTGTTTGTTTGGAGGCAGCATGTTTGGGCTCCCTAGATATTATCTTACAGCGAGGATCAGCATTTCCAAGCATGTATTTCTACAACCAGTAAATAATGCGGAGGAGACGGTGAGGTTCACAAGATTTATCAGATGGTTGCATGGAGCCATCACCCAGCCCCAGGGAAGGCTGGAGCGATGCTTCTTGGTGCTCTCTGCGGTTTTGGGGGTACTGGCACGGCTACAAACAGGCACGGCCTTAGCAGGGAGACAAGAGGTGGTGTCTGCAAACCTGGCTAGCTTAAAACCTGGCTGCTATAAACAGTTACGCAGAGATGGTGCTCGAGAAGCAGCACTACAGATGTTATTTCTTTATGATCTCTTTTCTGGCCTACTCAGTATTTGTTTTACACAGCTGCCTCCAACATCTGCTTTTCATCTCTGCTCTTTATCCATGTAGGTATTCAAAAATGCCTTTCTTCTTTCAGCTGCTTTATGTGTCTCCTGTCTTGTCAATGAAACATGCAGCTAATTGAATTAAAAAAATAATTTTAAAATAGGCTAGTGCATATTTCACACACAAATAACTAAAGGAGTAACGTCAGCTGCCTTCCACATAAAGGAAGATGGGGAAAAATAGCAAGATGAGCCTGAAATTTCTCAGGAATCTGAAAGTAAGCTGAGCCCATTCTGTAGTTTCAAGTTGAGATCTTTTCCCACCTTTCTACCTGGCAACTTTTTAGCTGCTTTCCCAGCCTCCACCCTCTCCCTTCTTCACATTAGGATCCAAGCTGTACTTCAGCCTTTTTGGCCCAGGATGCACCTCCAGAGCATCGGGCTTCCCAGGTGAGCAGCTCCTTCTCGCTAAGCGTCTAACCGCAGTGTCAGAAATAGCCGATGCTTTGGGTTTTGGCAGCGGTTGGCATGAAAACGTCCCTGAGCAGCACCGTTGCCCTGCGGCGGCGGGTCTTGGCAGCTCTGCCTTACCCAGCTGCGATTAGGTTTGCACGTATGGGGAGGCCATGTTTAAGCAGCTATTCCATACCTGTTTCAGCCTGCAGTCATCTTCCCTTCTCTCCTCCTCCCCACTAAAAGTGAGGTTGTTCCTTTTGGATGAAGGAGGCCGCAGGTCTCAGGCATTTCTCAAAAAGCAAATACAACTTTTGGCCTCAGCGAGGAGCAGAGTTTTGCCTGGATTGAAGGTCAGCAGCTCCACAAGCCGTACGGGGCAGAGACACTGATGCCTCCTCCCTCTGATACTCACTACAGCCTCCTCAGAGAAAAGCCCTTTGCTTCTCAGAAAATGCCTCTCCTTTTGATGTTTTTCCCATTCTTTGTTATTTATCTCCTTGGGCAAAGCTTGCCCTTTGAATAACATCCCTCCACGCTACAGTATCTCTATATTTCTGTGGCTGAGCTTCTCTTGCATCTTGAATCAGCCATGGGACAGGCAAATCTGCATTTTCTCACAGAGGTGCTCAGCAGTGAGGGTAGCCACTAAGCCCCACGACTGACTTTTATTAGGCAGAAAGCACTCCCACACTCAGGTGGGGTAGTCTGAAGCATAACTGACCCTTTCCAGCCTGGCGGGCAAATGGGGTTTGCATCCCCTCCTCCTCCTCACCTTCCTCTGAGCTGCCTGGGCAACGGGCGCATCTTACAGAAAGGGGATTGGAAAAAAGCCGCCAAGTCATGCCGCTGCCTGGTGTCTGAAAGGCGTAGGGGTTCAAGGAAAGAAGCACGGAGCAGAATTGGGGCCAGGTGGGAGTGGGGTCTGCAAGCCCTGGAGGACACAAAACCAGCCCTGCGGCAGAGCAGCAGCGAGGTCGGTGTCCGCCTGGATTCGCATCCACCCTTTTTCTTTAATAGGCAAAGGAAAATCTCATGTGTTTATACGTGTTCGTAGATCTGAAAATGTAAACTATGGTAAAGTATCTGCTTATAGTGTGACCTCTTAACCTGAGGGGTTTTTTCTGTTCTGGGGTGAATTCCAGCAAAGCACTGTGCTGCTGTGTTTACAGGAGAATGCCTGCCTTCTGTGTTCTCAAGGCCACAGCATGTCGCATTAAAAACCCTGTTTGGGAAAAGCAGGCTAGTTAGCATTGCTCACCCCAGGAAAGTTGCAGTGAATACATATTCCTACTCCACTATTTAAAAAAAAAAAAACAGAAATCAACTAAAATCAGATTTAAATAATCGTCTGCTACCTCCTCTGGTTATGCATCTGTTATGAGTTTTCGAACGTCGAGGCACGTGGTTACTCTACCCAAAATCAGCCCCAGGGCTCGGAGCAGGCAGCAGGGCGAGTGCCCCTTGCAGCGGAGCTCCGGGTAAATAATTTCTAAGCGCCAGGAAGGATTTAGCCCACCCTGTGGCCTCGCCTGTGCAGGCTGGCAGCCCTTCCAGAAGGATGCTGGCTCCCCACCGTGGCGACAAGCGCGATTTTAGCCGGTGAGCGTGTCGAAAGCCAGGACTGAGGTGGAAGGAGGATGGGAAGGCGAGGGATGGCCGGCGGCGGTCAGCCATGGGGTGCTGGCACCCCCAGCCCCCGCGAGCTCCGTCGCCCCTTCAGCAGCTGCTCTTACAGGAGCCGTTTCAGCAAAGGGCCGAGGGAAATTCCTGGAAGCGACAGGCGGGGTCCCGCGCTTCCCAACGGCTCCCCGGCTCTGTAAACAGACTTCTGTGTGCCTGGCCCCGGATCAGAGCCGCGCTGATCGGTCCGTCCAGCTCTGCAGCAAAGCTCCACAGCATACTCAAAGAAAAGCCAAGACCAATATGTTTATGAAATCAAAACATCACAAATACACTTTATTTACACTGCTGACACTGAAAGGAGAAACAGATGCTTCTGGTTTGGGTGCCTGTCCAGCCTCATTTCAGGAAAACATGGAGATCAGAGGGAGGAAAAAAAAGGAATCGAAACGTACAGTCTGTCACATCTCCAGTTTTAAATATTATATATCGTTCATGTGCTGCTCCAGCAAACGAAGACGGGCTCGGCTTTGCCAAAGGCCGGGCTGTGCCCCTCCGTGGATTGATGCCATGGGTTAAATTGTCAGCAAACGCCAGTCCTGTGAGCCCCGCTGCCGCGGCTCCTCCGCACGCCCCGCGACAGCGCGGCGTTACCCCGAGAGCGGGAGTGACGCCAGCCCGGGCCCAGCAAGCCAGGCGCTTCGTGAGCTGCCGAAGGGCTATGGCTGGAGGTCAGCCACA
>NW_010548594.1:8292-12326 GCF_000687285.1 Phaethon lepturus
GAGCCGAGCATCAACCAGGGCAGCCCAGAGCCTGCTCCCGGCGGCGCGAAGCCTGCAGCCGGGAGAGCGCTGGGAGGTGCAACAGCGTTGTGCGCAGCTCAGATGGGCTCTTGGCACAGGGACTTTTCTTGGATAATTGTCTTTACTGCCATAAAAGGTAAAAACGAAACACGAAGCAGCACATGAAGCAGTGCTGCTGACATGCTGATTGCCTGACTGCGCAGTGCCTGGAGAGACGGTGTCCGAAAAAAGGATCAGGGCAAGAGCCAGCCTCTTCATAGCCCTGCCACTTTTTAGAATTGACAGCTGGCGGGATTTATATCATGAAACACACGTCATTAAAAATTTTCCCGAGTGCTGATGGGGTTCGAGCGCCTGTGTCTTGCAGGGACATCCCTGCCAAGTGGCACCAGCACCCTCCCGCGTCTGACCGGCCTCGGCTCGGGTGCTCTCACGGCCGCGGCGGGTCGGTCCTGCATAGCTCTGGGCAGCACTCACCTGCCTTCCCTTCCCGATAAGCTGCAGCGAGGACGCGAAACATTTGCCATGGCCTCGAACGTTGTATTATTCCGTATGTGCTATTTATTGTTTTAATAGGCGTTCTACCACCACGTGAAACGTGATAGGAGCGAGTAGACAGTGTCCCCACCTTTGGGAATTAACCCAAAGCTCTGAGTTAAGTCTTAATTATATCTCATTCCTCTCAGCCACAAGGATGGACACGGCAAACAAATAATGTATTATAAAGCTGTCCTGCTTTCTGTCTGGGATGAAAATATGTTTTCACAGCCATGTGGACAGGGATAGGAGCCTGGGTCACACTGAGCCTCTGGGTCTTGGGGTGGCAAACTGCATTCCCCGCTAACAGGCAGGACCCTCAGCGTGGCTGAGCCACGTCACAGTCTCCCTGCCCCGGGTAGCGCCGGCGCCGCGAGGGCGTGAAGCTTGTTCGGGCAGAGCTGTGCCTGGACCTGTCTCTAAACCTGCCCCTGCCTCCCAGGGCAAGCCTTGAGGACCCGTCAGTAAGGGCTCTTTCATCAGCACCATTTATCCATCGCGGCACGATTGCCGTGGACTGAAATGGGTGAAACGAAGGACCTCCTCCTGGGTCACCAGCCCCGGGGCCAGCCCTGGGCTGCAAGGGGAAGTCAAACTAGAGAAGTTACCGGGAGATGTTAAGGAAGTTTTTCTGTCAGTTCCTCTGGTCTGGGGCTTTGGGGCTTGCTTGGAGGTCCCTGAAGATGTGATAGTGCGGCTCGGCACATCATGGGGCTGCGAGCTTCCTGCGGAGGCTGTGCTGGGGTAAGGGGTCCCCAAAGAGCTGCTTCTTGGCATGTTCAACCATTCAGACTTTCCAGTAAGTCCATAGTGAGAGTGTATCTAAAAATAGATATATGAAGAAAGAGAGGATTTTCCTTTTGTCTAGATGAAATAATCTGTGTTTCCTAGTGAAAAGGGTTCTTAATGAGGGAATTGGCTGAACCTTATGCATCACGGTTGATGTGGAGAGAGTTTACACCCATTCACCAGCTTATGTCTGTCTTTGGGAAACAACTGGACCTGCCCGCAGGGCTCACACCTGCTGAGGCCCTGTAGCACCGGGAAGCACATAGTCCCCTGAGAGGAGGGGTGGCCGGAGGGGACTGGTGCTAGCAGCAGTGAGCAAAGCTCCCTACTGCACTGCTCCCATGGCTTACGGTCCTTCCCCATCTCTGTTGCATCCTCACAGCCTCGTGTGCCTGAACGCACCGCTTGACTCTCTGGGTGCAGCCTCCTGGTGCCACATCTGTAGCCGCAGTCTGGTTTTCCCCTAATTATATTGTAAGATATATGTCCAGGACACCGGGAGTGCTGGGTCATGCAGCTGGCGTCGAGCACTTTTTCTTGCAAATGTCAAGCCGCAGGGTGACTCCCAAGTCACGGTGTCATCTGATACCCCGGTAAGCTCCTGTTAAATTGAAAACCGTATGTCACCGAGGGAGCTTTGCGTGGGCTCCGTCCTGACTGCGCGACCCACGTTGCGCATGCGTTCGCTCGCAGCAGCACCCCTTGCGAAAGCGCAGCGCCGGTCTGCGGGGTGCGGGCAGGACCCCCATTGGGACCCTTGCCTGCACAGGCTCACTGCTTGCACCCAGGGTATTTGCTTTTTGTCTTCAGGTGTAAACGCATTGTCACGCTGTTATGACAAATGGGCACCTCCAGCAGGGCCAGATCCTGAGCACGAGGGTTGCAGAGCAGCGCGGGACTCGCGGGGACCAGCAGGCACCTGCTGCTCCTGGTTGTCCCACGTCCACTCCCCAGCAAGTCGTTAGGAGAGGGTTCACACACACCTGGTGTTCCGACCAGTCCCGTCCGTCCCGCAGCTGATCACTTGCTCCGGGTGAGACACGGTGTCTGCGCAGCTACGCGTTGAAACGGGCTACCCGCCGCCGCTCCAGCGCAGTCGCCTCGGCTGAGCGAAGCCGGACAGGACGCTCCTGCCTTCCCTGTTGCCTGTAGTGTTCGTTATCACAGGCGAGCTGGACTCTCTATTTTTTCCTGCAAACGCCTGCTCCTGATCATTTCCCCCAGGACTAATATTATGAAGGTGTTTGGTGCCGGTTCAGCGGTGTTGATGGCTTTGGCAGAAGGCTGCGTGTGGGAAGGCCGTTAATCCCGGTCCTAGAAGTCACCTTTGTGGGAGCAAAAAGGGATTTTTTTTTTTCCTTGTGGAAAAGATGTTTTCAGAACATTAGTCTGATGAATAGTCTGAGAATTTTTGGCAACTAGAAAGCTTCTTTTTTTTAGGTGGCAACTTCTGTTCTCCGTTTCCAGATGAAAAATTTAATTTTTAAATTGTGAAAGGCTTTATTTACCTGAAAATGCAACTTTTCACTGAAAAGAAAACTCCCTGGAAACTTCCGTCAGCCGTGATAGTGCACAGGCCTTAATAGTTAAACATAAGCTCATGCCTCACAAAACAGAGGGTGCGTATTTTTCAACTACTAAACTTTTCATGATTTAGGTCTTTTGCAAGCACTGCACCTATAATAACATAACTTGATTTTCAGGTATGTTTCCTAGATATTGCTTTCCTTACCATGTGAACACCCTGTCGTTTGGAGGGGCGGTGTTGGGGCAGGGGGCTGCGTTAAAGACCCCGGGGTCTTTAATCATCCCCGGGGATGCCGGGAAGAAGGCTGAATGCCCGTGCAGCCCCGCCGGAGAGCAGCGCTGCTTCCGTGCCCTCCTCCAGTTGCCGGTAGCCAATGTGACTTACTCGAGCTTCCCTCTCCCGGCCCGGCGCAGCAAGCTCTAGAGGGGACAGCCTCTCCTCCCTCGTTAATCCTGCGTGCTGTACACGTGTCCACCAACGGATGAGCCACAACATCCCGGAGCTCGCTGTCACCTACAGCGTCCCACATGGATCACCTGGCTGCCACAAGGCAGGCACGCGAGCACAGCAGCTGTAAAATGCAGGGAAAGACAGAAAACGGCCTGTGTATGTCGTGTTTGTCCAGAAGCCTTCTTGCGACCAGAGCCACAGGCGCAATTTAGAGAGAAACAAAAAAACGTGCTGCATTTAAAAGGCCTTCAAAGGACGGAAATTGAAAGTCTCTTGCTTTTACAATACTCTCACCCGCTATTAAATTATGGGAGTCGTATAAAATGCAGGTTTTAAGAGGCAAGTTTCAAACACTTTTGCTTGAAAAAAAACCCTTCTGTAAAAGCTGTAGGTGACTTCTTGTCCTTCCCCTTTTCCCCTCGTGGTTGTAGCGATTGTGGTGTTGTGTTTAAACTAAATGCAATGACCCACTGTGGTTTGTTGCGCATTTGTTTTTTGGATAGTTTGGGGAGACGTGTAATATTTCCTTCTCCCCATTTACCCGTGGCCAGGCAGGATTGCCAAACCTGATGGCAACAGGAGGGAGAAAGTGGCTTTCCCTGCATTCTAGTGTGTTTAACTTGTGAATTCGAAAGGCTCTGCCGGTGGTTTCTGCTGCGCGGCTGAGCAGCGCGGCTCGCAGAGCACCTCTCACCTGCCTCCACGCGAC
>NW_010548595.1:0-5379 GCF_000687285.1 Phaethon lepturus
AAATTGGGCAGGAGTGTTGATGTGCTGGAGGATAGGACGCCTCTGCAGAGGGATCTGGACAGGCTGGATCGATGGGCAGAGGTCAACTGTGTGAGGTTTAATAAGGCCAAGTGCTGGGTCCTGCACTTTGGCCACCCCATGCAACGCTACAGGCTTGGGGAGGAGTGGCTGGAGAGCTGCCCGGTGGAAAAGGACCTGGGGGTGTTGATTGACAACTGGCTGAATATGAGCCCATATGTGTGCCCAGGTGGCCAAGAAGGCCAACAGCGTCCTGGCCTGTATCAGAAACAGTGTGGCCAGCAGAAGTAGGGAAGTGATTGTGCCCCTGTACTCGGCACTGGTGAGGCCGCACCTTGAATCCTGTGTTCAGTTTTGGGCCCCTCACTACAAGAAGGATGTTGAGGTGCTCAAACATGTCCAGAGAAGGGCAATGAAGCTGGTGAGGGGTCTGGAGCACAAGTCTTCTGAAGAGTGGCTGAGGGAACTGGGGTTGCTCAGTCTGGAGAAGGGGAGGCTGAGGGGAAACTCCATCGCTCTCTCCAACTACCTGAAAGGGGGTTGTGGTGAGGTGGGTGTTGGTTTCTTCTCCCAAGTAACTAGTGATAGGACGAGAGGAAATGACCTCAAGTTGTGACGGAGGAGGTTCAAATTGGGTATTAGGAAAAATTTCTTTACTGAAAGAGTGGTCAAGCATTGGAATAGGCTGCCCAGGGAAGTGGTGGAGTCACCATCACTGGAAGTGTTCAAAAAAGGTGTGGATGTGGCATTTTGGGACATGATTTAGAGGACATGGTGGTGTTGGGTTAGTGGTTGGACTTGATGATCTCGAAGGTCCTTTCCAACCTTAATGATTCTGTGATTCTGTGACCACGCTATGTCATTGATGAAGATACTCAACAGTAATGGTCCCAGTACGGACCCCTGGGGGACACCAGTCATCTGCGATCTCCATCTGGATATTGGGCCATTGACCGTTACCCTCTGGGTGCGATCATCCAACTGGTTCCTCATCCACCCAACAGTCCACCCATCAAGTCCATATCTCTCCAACTGAGAGAGAAGGATGTTGCAGGGGACCATGTCAAAGGCCTTACTGAAGTGCAGATAGATGGCATCAGTCACTCTTCCTTTGTCCACTGATGCGGTCACTCCATCACAGAAGGCTACTAAGCTGGTCAGGCAGGACTTACCCTTGGCGAAGCCATGCTGCCTCTCTTAAAATCACCTCCCTGTCCTCCACGTGCCTTGACTGTAGTGGTGACAACACAATGAAATGCAACCAAATATTAATAGTAGGAAATGTGCAGTGTAAAATCCTTTCATTTTGATTAATTCCACTGAGTAATCAATGAAGACACCATGAACGGTAGGGTTGCTTTGGGACCTTTTTCAAGCATTTCATAGTGTGAAAATGGTTCTTTGCCAAGGGTTTTAGTGCTGATTTTTTTCAAAGTTACCAAAATTTCCATTTGAATAAGAAACTTTTAAGCACCTAATCAGTATTTCTTGTGAAAGGAGATGGGAACTAAAGTGTGACTGTCATTCAGAAATAACAAACAAGCAAAGCTGAGAATGTCTGCATTCAGACTCTGTCTTCTTGCATATCTGAAGCTTCAGAACAATTGGGCAGATAACGATTTGAGCCTCTTCAGAGCTGCTGAATATAATGAAATGCAGAAACCTCATAGATGCTAGTTTTTCTTTCAATAAATCAAGTTTATATGTAGAAAGACAGGCTTAAGAATGTAGAACAGAATAAAAGGATTTTTATGTACCTCAAAGGAGCATAATCCCTCTAGGTTGAACAGGCACTAGCACAAAACCCAATCTTAACTAGACATCATGCAGATAGTGAGTTAATTACAAGAGAGCTGAAACATTTTTGAAGTTTTGCTTTTTAATATTTCTTGCTCCAAATTATATAGGCAGATAAGCATGAAAGATTTTCTGAGGTGAAGGATAGGTAGATTTATCTCTGTGCTGCCTCAGATTTAGAGTTCATTTCCTTCTGAATTTGACCTTTAACTTTGCTTGGAGTGAAGAAGTCTTCCAGAGAAGAGTTCTGTTGCTGCAGGCTCTTTCCTTGTCATTCTGGATTTTTGTTTTTTTCAGTATACCAGACTGGCACTTTTTTATAGAAATATCACAGGAAAAAACACCTTGTCAGTCTCTGCTGAGGTCTATGATATAAATAGGTTAGCTGTTAGTGTGCATCTGTTCACACCCCACCCTTGGCACTTAAAATATTTCTGTATTTATTAATTTATACCTAACACTTGTGATATAATGGGTATTTTTTGTGTTACAATGTGGTGTGTTATGCTGTGTTAGCTGTAGGAAAAAAAACAACAACAACACTGAAATGTTGAAATATCTAGAAAAGGGCTTTCTTCTTCCCTTTAAATAGACATAAATACATCTGAGTGCTATATATGATAATTTAACACCTTTCATGCTTCTGAAGCACTGTTTGTTAGATTGTATTTGTTACCTACGTAACTGCCTGACATTTCCTCTAGAAAAAGAAATGTGTTTAATTTGCTTTAAAAATGACTTCATTTTATTTTATATAATGTTTATTAAGTTAATTTGTTTTAAAGGTAAAGAGGCATCAGAGTTATCCGTCATCTTTACTCTATATCAGTTTCTGATGCATCACCATAGTTAGCGTCAGTGGAAAGCCAGCCTATCTCCTGAACCATTTAGATGATGCTTTGCAGGGCAGTTGCCATAAATCGGTGTAATTTTTCTAACTTTCACATCTTCAGTCAGTTCCAGTTCATTATCATGTCAGTTCTATTCATTATCAGTTCACCTTTAATAGAACTACTTCATGTTTTTGCCTCTGTGCCTGTCTTCTCCCTTTACTTCCACACCAGCTCATACCAGACAGGCTATGTACACTGCCTGTGCATGATGTATATTGTTCCACAAAACACATTGAAAAAACTTCAAATTTCGGCCCTTGGTGTTTAGAGAAAGCCACGAGTCTTGCAGAGAGGGGGTCACTGTAGAGTCCAGAATTGTTTCTGGAGCCAGTTTCAGGGCAAAGGCAACTGAAGACATAAAGGGGAGCATACGGTCCTGTTGCAACGTTGACTGCAGTACAAGCTCAGATGTAAGTGACATGAACTTACATTCCTCTGTCCAAGTGCCTGCAGGCCCTGCAGCATGTTGGTCGAGAAGGCTTCAGCTGAGCACAGCACATCAAGTTTTCTGTTAAAAGCTAACCAAAAAGGAATGCATGCATGTGGTGGGTCCTCTGTCAACTGACGTGTCCCCTAAAGTTCCTCTTTGCATCTGTCCAAATTTAAATAACTAAGGCCAATTTGCTAGCTATGCCAAGGGTGCAGAAAAAGCAGTTAGATACTAGTTTCACTTGAAGTTGAAAAATGAGTGTGGTCAAGATGTTTGTATGCTCTCTCAGAAATGGCCATAGTAAAGGAAAATTACATTTCATACAAATGCAAAAGCATACAAATTTAAGCTGCAGCAGTTCTTGATTTGTTTCATTATGTCATTTCAGAAGGTCTAGTTATTTTTCATTCTTGTAAACGACATGATATATTATTGTTCTCTTCATTTTGATGTGTTTTATCCACTGATAGTGCTGGAGAATGTCAACTGTATTTGTAAAAAATCTCCCTGAGAAGATATAATTACAGTGCTGTTAAACCTATCACTGCAATTTTGCCACTAAACCTTAATTTTCTTACTGAGGAGTCTTTCTTGAGTCTTTTTATTAACACTGAGTAGCTGATGAATTGCTGCAGATTGCATACTTTTTCTAATATACCTCTCCTGATATCCTGATGTGTGTGTCCTGGTTTCTCTATGGAAATATATATAGGGAAAAAAGCAAAAGTGTTTGCAGCTATAATGTGGCACCTACAGAAGAGATTTGACCCTCCTCTTTTGGAAAATATCATCAGAGTTAGAAAAATATTTACAAGGGACGTGCTGGAGCCCAATATTTATTGGCAACGTCTAACCTCCATATCAAATCACTTGAGCTTAATACCTTCTTGGCTGTGGATGGCTTGTGTCAATTTCTCTTTTTGCCTCATCAAACGTCCATGAACAAACTGCAATTTCCTCAAATGGATTGAGTTTACTAAACATATCTTCCATATCTCTTTAACTTCTCCACCTTCCTATAGATTGTCAACAGCACACTGCCTGATACGTCTTACCCAGGCAATATATTTTTTATTCTAATTTTGAAATTCAAGCAAACAGGTCATCAGGTTTCATATGGCTTGTGTCCCTTGATTGGAAGAACAGGGAGTGCTGAAAGATCTCAAATTCTGGGAGTATTCAAGGGGTGATGATTTAATTACCTCTGAGAATGTGGACATAATTCACATGAACTGGTTTAACAGTTCCCATAGATGCTGAACAATATAACTTGAAAAGTAATAAGCAGCAGCAGCAGCAAAGCACTCTGTGTGTGCGCGCACACACACGTGCATGCACACATTATGCTCTTACAAAAATCCTTCCAGTTCACTGCACATCTTACCTCACATATTGAACACGCGCAAGTCCAGTTTGTCTTTATGTTTCCTTACTATTAGACTATATTTGCTATATGAGCAGCATATATGTTTGAGAAATATTTGTATTGCCAGGTACAAAGTGCTAAGAAATACCAGAAAAAGGCTTTTGAAGGTTGTTCAGTGCAACTTCCCCTTTTTCTTCAGCCTTGTTTGATCTGGGCCAAGAACTAACCATGTTTTTCTACCTACCTGAAGCCTTTCTACTTCATGTCAAAAGAAACACTGAAAACAGGCAACTGTACCAGGCACAGCAAGATACAGTGATGTATTCTTTATCATTTGGAAGCAGTGCTGTAATAATAAATCACAGCCAGCTCTGTGATCTCTAGATAAATTGTTAAACTTTTGTCTGGAGCATCACCCTTCTCAGCAGGGTGTTTCATTCTGCCTTGCTGGCAGCATGCACGTATGTGTGGCTGGTGTGTGTATATAAAACTGATAAAAATATATGAAGCCTTGGAGGATGACAATGGCTGAGTTGGTTAATACCGTGTGGAGAAGACAGATTTCCTACAGGTCTTCTCTGGTGTAAAATACCTCAATCAACTGGTTTTTCCTCAGGCTATATTACCGTCCACTGCTACAGTGACCTTCCAGATGATCATCACTTCACACAAACCAACAATATGGCAATATTGATGGGTTACAACACAGAAATTGCCACCATAGCAGTAAGTTAGTAGTTAGCTATGGACTGCACTGGAGAAAAAATATTTTTTGTTACTTCCTTCCTGCCTCACAAAAATTGATTCAAATAGCTGTGGTATGTAGTTTCTAAAAGAGGTAAAAGACCTGTTATATTGGAGGATGCATAACTTGT
>NW_010548595.1:5389-11166 GCF_000687285.1 Phaethon lepturus
AGGGAAAACTGTTGAAAATTACATGTGATTTACGTAGCTTTGCTATGAATAGCAATATAAACTTCTAATTTTTATATAAATTCAAGAAATTGTCAGTCATTTTAGAGCCAAACAAAAAATGAAAATCTGGCTGATTTTTACAGTGAATATCCATATTTATATGCATATGTAATCAAGTATGTATTATGACACTGTATAATGTAGGAAGTACAGAACTGATGTTCCTACAGAAATTGCAGGTCTGTCTCTGTTCTTGTGCCTGACTTTGGGATTTGGATTTCTTAACAGCAGATATGAGAGAATTATATTCTTCCCAATAACTTTTGAGGTGACAAAGACACATGAAAACATGTTTCTACAGAGGTGCACATGTATATGTACACATACAGACATGCACTCAGTCTGTGTGATCAGGGCAGCAAAGGACTCACTAATGCAATGCACATGCAAAGGGGTAGTTAAGGTTCCAATAATAATTTGGCATAGATTTTTTTTTTTTGATGGTATAAAACAATTAAATTTCCTTGAAGGCTATAACCACATAATCCAGAAGATTAATCCTATTTTATGTAGAATTATGCAGAAAACGTTCCATGTAAAACACTTTCTGAGTAGTATCGTTAGTAACTCTGTCTCTCATCAGGTGTTGGGGTATCTGCCATAAAGATACTTACTGCATCCTGGATGATGTATAAATGTAAGAAAGTTCCTGGTCCCAAACTAAATATGAACAAGAGCCAACGGTCCAATAAAGAACACAGTGTGAGGAAAAGATAGAGACAAAAAAGGAATTTTAAAAATTCATATTAAGGCACAATGGTGGTGTAAACACCGGGTTGGACTACAGCTTGCAGCTTTCCTATTTAGATTAATTTTTATTTTTTCATTATATTGTAGGTGTTAGTGGTTTTGTTTCAGTCCATTTTTTCAGTCCTTTTCATGCAGCAGTTTCTCTTGCCCACTGTACTAAGCATCATTAACTTTAGTGTAGCCTTCCAAGATTCTTGTACAGAAGAGGTTTTGTAGAAAAGATGTTGATGGAATTAAAAAAACATCTGTGAATTAAACTGTACTTCATAAATAATAATTTTTAAATCTTTCTGCTCTGGGGGAAAAGTAATTGCAAGTTATGCAGAGATGAACAGCAATATAACAATAGGACACAAAAGCTCTACAAACAGACTATCCTAACAGAGCTTTTGTATGTTTATGTAAATCCTTGCACAGTCAGAACAGCTACTGAGGATTTTGTACGTGACTTCCAAGATACCACCTCCTGTTTTGATCATACCTCACATCTGACTTAAACATCCTCATTTTGACACTCTTATCTCCATAGATTGAGATAGCAGCTTCTCTCAAGTGGGTCAACTCTGAGCAAAAAGTATTGTGTTTTTAAAAAAGCAATTAAAAATAATTTTGGACTTTGAGAAGAATGCTTTCTTCCTTTGCCATTGAGATAAAACTTAAATTAAATCAGAAAGTACTTTCTTGACTGTAATATCCTAGATAAAGCAGCCCCCTCATGAAAGACAAGAAATAAATTCTTTGTATTACATTCTATTTTTCTACAGCTACAAGTTATCTCTAAAGAATAAAAATACAGGCATGGGAAATCATCTCAGAAAAATGATTTTTTTTGAAATACGTCAAAACATCTACCTACAAGAGCTCACTTTTGCTTTTAAAACATGTCCACTTTCCAAGAATAAAATTGATCTTATCTCAATTATGCCTGAGTATCCTAGTTGTAGATCAATTGTGTTGTAAGGAAAGATACTTCAGCTGTATGTTTGAGCTAACTTGAATCTGGAAGAGAATTTACTGGTTTTGTATGGTGCTGTACGGAATTGACTCAGACTTGTGCTAACTTGTTTGCCTCTTTCTTTCCTTTTTTGATCTACTTTTATTTCCTGGATAAGATAAAAGCACCTAGAACATAAACAGTATATGCCAGTCAGACTAGACTGTCCCTTTAGGTTAGCATCTCTTACCCCTGGCTGCACCTGTTAATTTTAGTGCTTTTACATTCTCATGAATCATAAACCCTAGTTCTATAAAGGTAAATTCTGTTGGGACAAGTTGTTCAGTTCTATGTCCCTTCCTTATTCCAATCATCTTCTCTTATTCACCTCCTTAGGGAAAATATATACACTCAAGAAAACAGCATCAGGAGTGAGAAAGAGTAGAGAGGCAGCTCATTTTGCACTGGTGGACTATGGACTGCTGAGATTTCTGACACATATTGTAACATCAGAAGATGGGCAGGACCCAAATAACTAATATCTATATAATAATCATCTTCCAAAGAGTCCTAAGTCCTGGAATAAGCCCTAAAACTGGGCTTGTGTTTAGAGGCAAGACCACAAGAGGTAGTTTGAAGTTACGAGTTCCATAGTCTACATGATTACTTTTGGCTGAAACTAGCTCATGAAAATCTTCCATACTATTTTTACATCCTGCCTTTTCACGTTAAGCTTTGAGATGCTGGTAGCTAAATTGTAGCTATTAGATCTAGTAGAGTTTTTTTACTCTTTATGAATCATCTGTTGTAATTCCAACAGATGATAGAAAAAACAGTGTAGGATAACTGGACCTGGGGTATGACCATGGTCCATCTCCTATCCTGAGCATCACACACAACTTTCCCTGCCACTATCTGAAAATCTAATTTTCCAGAAAATCCAAATTAAGGCAACAGCATTGAAGAAAACTATGTAATAGTTCCTGTTCAGCAACTGTCCAAAAGATTGAGAATCTTGTTGAAAAAGAGGTTATTTTGGGACAGGTATGATGAAGAGATACAGAGTTGTTAGTATCATTTAGAAAGAGAACAAGAAAAAATTAACTACTGCTTTTTGCAATGCAGAAACTAGAAGCCACCAAACAAAATCATCCATTAAGAGGAATAAGAGAGGAAGACAGTATTCTCATAAGGCATAATTAAAAGGTGAAACTCATTATGATAGGTTATTGTGGATGACAAAATTACATTAGACAAATTAATGGAAGTCTAGCAGACATTATTTAGCACAAAGATGTGAGTTCATCTAGTTGAGGAAAACCTGAAGCTTCCAGTAGTTGGAAGCTGGTAGGGTAACCCTGAGAAAGTGTCTCTGGGTCTTGCCATGCTCTTACATGCTTTCTGAGAGCACCCAAGCCAATGGTGGATTCTATACAGAACAAGATAAAATTTTTTTTTGATGCAACATAGCAATTTTGGTGTGAAAGAACATTTTTTTTGTAGTGCTACTATTTGGCTAACAAGAAAGAATAAAAAAACTAACTCTAAGTAGAAGATGCCTTAGGGAGAAAGCTAAGCTTGGTTCAGAAAATGATATGCAGTCAGTTTCTTCACAGTGTTCCTCCACCCTCTACTGCAGAGCTAATCTCCAGTAAAAAATATAAGACGAAACAACAACCTCTGTTTTCAGAAAACATTTTATAAGCTGATACCATAACACCATTCAGGTTTTCTAGTATATATAACATAACAACTTTAGTTTTTCTAACGTTAACTCCTAATTTCAGCGATACATTTGTAGGAAAAATTAAGAGTGATGGGTCATTAAAAGTACCTTTCTTCAATGCATGATAGAAGATACCAGTCATTTTATTCTTGTACTGAGCAGTTGCTCAGTTACTTCTGAGTAGCTGAGATCTCTAGAATACCTCCAGATGGGCCTGTAAGTAGTTTGGGTTATTTTGAAGACATACTCAAAGCTTTTCTAGAAGATTATTCTATACTGTCTACTCTTGTTCCCAAAAGAGCCTTCAAAATTGATGCCCAGATCTCTGTCATTTCCGTTTGCAGCTCTCTTCTGCTCCCAGGCTGCAGTGGTCCAAGATTTTATTCTGCTTTGCAATGAGACAAAATTTCTTGATTTTGGTTGATAAAAATCTAGTGAGGACACTTAAAAATACACACTTCGCTACATGTAGAAAAAAAAAATACTGTTTGAAACTCATTTGGGGTAACAGATATTTCACAATAGCTGTGTTCCAAGGTTTTTCTCAAATTCAAGTGTGATGTCATTGTTTTTGTCTAGAAGTGTACATGTGTGAAAATCTGATATTATGTAACTTAAATTCTATATCTATAATGACTATAGAGAGCAAGGAGAAAAAAATGTTATCAGCCTGTTTTCACTGTGTAGTGTACAGCTCAACCCTCAGTGCAAGAAAGCCTTGGTATAAAAATGCTTGTATAGCAAATGGATGCTATAAAATAGACGTGGTCCATGGGAATTTGTTTCAGTATTAAAGCTGTAAAGCTTTAATGTCTTCACTTAGATGGCAGATTGCTCTCCCACGTGTAATATTTTTGAGGAATAAAAATTATCCAAGAAGATAAGTAATCTTGAAAGCAAAATGAATGACTGTGGACGGAAAATAGAATATTTCTTTTAATGAACTCTTCCACTTTTCAATAAAGAAATATGCTGATAGCTCTTCTGGGTGATATATTTCAACACTTTCATTTTATTACTGCTCTTCGCACAAAACAAGGAAGTTCAATAACATTAGGGTTTTCATCTCTGCCTAGTGTTTTGGAAACATCACCGGAGGTACCTAAAATGTGGATAATTTTCAGAGAGGTTGGTAAAGAGTACAGTGCATTTAGGCACTAGAGGCAGGAGCAGAATGCAGAAAACCTTGCACCAACAAGTTAGTTCTGTCTTATGATGTCCCTGCAGAAGCTGATATGAAAGGAGGATTATAGTTTATTTTTACTGCAGATTGCTCTTATAGCTGAAATTAAAAGCATACCTTGTGAAGACTGTGGTTCAAATAGCATGAAGGAGGATATATATATCAATATATATATATATACCTCACTTCCTCAAAATTAGTTATCTATATGTAAATACACATAGTAAAACAGAAACTTAGAACCACTTTCTAAGAGTGTTGTTTCTACAGTAATTGCCAGTATATGCACCTGAAGTGTTACAAGGGCCCATTCCAGTCCTTTTCAATGTGTGCGTGCAAACAGCTCTACTTAAATTACTGTGAGGAATTAATTGAAATTCCCTTGGGCAATTGCTTAGTATTTTGTATTTATTTGCAGTGCAAATTTTGGTTGATGCAAGCTCTTCGTTCAGTATTCAGGAAGTGGCTGTGAAGATTGTGTTGACTGGGTGGAGTTCCCACAGAACAGAGGGTCCATCTACGTGTCAGAATTTCAGATACTCTTTCCAGAAAGCCGAGTATGAATCTAACGTATCTCAAGAGAAAAAATCCTAAGGCATAGCTAACAAGCTTTGGACCCTTTTGCCTTTCAGGCCCTTGCCTGGATATAGTCCAGCCCAGGACTGTTTAGATTTTCCCTTCTAAAAGAATGCTAGAAACTAACTTCAGACACGGTTCAAATTCCCACAGGCACACTTTGCACCATCTGACAGATATAGCGAAGGCCAGAATCTGCACTCTCTGCAGGGTCCGAGTTATTTATTTCTCATACCTTGCGCTTAAACTGTATAGTGCATGTAGGAGAAGAGATACTTTACTACTGTCTTGTAAGTAAACAGAGAATGGAGATAATAAGCCAAGAAATATATGTTGAAGGTCTAAATGTCAGGTTTTCAAAGTTAGAGTTTGAATATATATGCATATGGCATTTACAATATTTAACAATGTTGTGATGCTTCATTCATATATACACATGATATATACATACATGCCATATACATATATGGTTAGAATTCTAACCTTGAAAACCTGTTTTTTTACACATATATAAAATATGAACATATATTTTTATATATATTTATGCT
>NW_010548596.1:0-906 GCF_000687285.1 Phaethon lepturus
ATGCTGGCTGGGCCTGATCCCTTGGTTGTCACTTGGTCAGGGCACTGAAGGGAGAATAAACCTCCCCTTAGGGCAGCATCCCTGCCCAGTCCACAGCCACTGGCCGGAAAGCCCTGGGAGGCAACCATGTTCCCTTGATCTCCTGTACCACGGAGGCAATAAGACTACCTGGATTTAATCCTGCTCCAAGTCCACAGCTGATCGAGAGGGAAACGCAAAATTCACTGAACCTGCCGGTGACACCAGACCCACCACCCTCCTCAGCACAGTGGCTGCCTCCTGCTCCTGTTAAACAACACGTGCTTTAGCTCCAGCGCCTGACACCAACCCTTATCTAACCTTTGCCCACCACCCGAAGAGCCCTTTTCACTCAGGTGTCCCCTCCTGCGCGGGCCTTAGCAGCCGTGAGCCGCTCCAGCGGTGGCCAGCGCAAAGGCAGGTATCTCAGCTGGGTTTCCTGCAGCCGCGGTGGGCACGGGACCCGCAGCTCTGTGCTAGACCCTCTGCAGGCAGAGGACCCTGCTGGTCCTGCCTCCTGCACGGTGCTGGGACCTTCCCCGCCAGTTTGGAGGCTCTCAGGTCTGCTCTTGCACAGACCCGCGGTTCTTTCTGCCTCCCGCAGCTCATGCTGCCTGCGCTTCTGGTGCCACTTGCCTCCGCCGACTCCAGCCGGAGGAAATTACAGACCCAGAACTTGAAAGAGCAGCACAGCTCCGCGAGCGCAATCACGCTGTGCCTTCCCGGAGCAGGAGCCGCGCAGGCACGACTCGTGCAGCAGGAACCACGTCGAGCCTGACGTGTGCCTCCCTCGGGAGGCACGGCTGGTTTCACCAACGCTGTCCGTGCAAAGGGTGGCCCCGGCCTCCGTGGGCCCTGCCGCAAGCACCGGTTGCAGATGCCGGGGCC
>NW_010548596.1:976-4872 GCF_000687285.1 Phaethon lepturus
GGAGGAAAACGGGGCGCGCCGGCCGGTGATGTTTGCAGCCACTTCACAGCCTGAGCCGCACGCTCAGAAACTGCAGCAAGACGGGAAAGGTCGAGCACTAAGAGTCCCTGATGCAATTCTTTGCAAAACCACTCTGCAACCTAAAAACACTCAGGCTGCAGTTTAAAGAGGGGACTTTCCCAGGGCACAAGCCTGGCACAGAGAATAGGAGAGGAAGGAGATACTAGGTTTCCTATACGTTGTCTAGGAGAGCTTTGCTGCTGGCAGAGCCCTGGCCCGGCTTCGCCTGAAACCCATAGAAATGCCTGAAATAGGTGTGGCAGAACCTGCGAAGGGGGAAACTCCCGCAGCAAGCGTGGCCAAGCACGGAAGAAGAGGAGAACAAGCCTGGGCAGCAGTGCCTGCCTGGAGGTGTTGTGCGGAGCCAAGGGTCACTCCCTGTCTGCCAGCTGGAGAAGGATCGAGCTCCTGACTAAGGGAGGGACAGACCTGAGCTCCCTCCAGCTGAGCGCGGGCTCGCGCCTGCTTCCTGCACCAGCCATGGCATTGCTGGTGCCTCTACCCACTGCCGCCCTCCTTGCTGCCAGGGACAGTGGGGAGAGCTCAGCATGGGACATCCACGCAGGGACATGGACAACAGGGCAAGCGAAGCTGAGAGTCACCATACGCCTTCGGGAGCAGACAGACACCGAGAAGCTCAGCACAGGAGGACAGCAGGACCAGGCTCCCGGGGGTGGCCCATGGGTGAGTGCCATCCCTCCCGGGAGTCTAAAATCAAACACAGCTGCCCAACTGCCCAAGTTTGGTCTCCGTTCAGACACCTGCAAAGACCTCTGCAACTTCACGGCTCTGCTCGCTCCCTGCTGACAGGGAACTGCGTCCCGGCCCGTCTGCGGGGGGCCGGCGAGGACCGCGGGCCAGGTCCTGGGCCAGGTCACAGGCGGGGGTCCTGCCCGTCCTGGGAGCGCAAGGGAAAGCTGTCCACCCGCTGGAGTCTGCCGCGGGCAGTGGCTGCAATTCTGGGAAAGGGTCCTGAGCCAAAGAAGAGGTGCTGACCTCTATTAGCAAGGCTCCCGGTCCACCCCCAGCCCTGCTCGTATGTTCTCCCCCTCCCCCGAGTGCTATGAAAATGCTGATTTTACACTTTGCCTGTGTTTTCACAGTGAAAGGGAGTATTGCTGCAAAACTCAAGGAGGGCAGTGTGAACGAAGGAGGAGTCAGCAGAACCGGAGGGGTTTCCACGAGACAGATTTGCAGGGCAAGGAAAGAAGAGGGAGAAGTGTCTGCATCCGTGTACACCTGCTTTTGCTGCACGCCACGTGTGCACACACACCTGCAGTTCCTACTACGTCCCTGCAGTTTAGGCACCATCTATTTTTCCCTCAAACTTCAAACAGGCAATTAAAACTGTCACTGCCCTGAAGGCAGGCTCACCGAAGGACTCCGATGGTTCTAGCTCAGCATTCCAGGATAACCATGACTAGCAGGCTCCTGGGAATTTCTCCGGGACCTACCACAGCTCCCAGTGATGGAAAAAAATAGGGGGACTATCCAATCCTGGCTGCAATCCGCATGGCCATGCTCTGAGAGTAAAGCGAAGGAGTGAAGACTGGCTTGGGAGGGGGCAGAGGTGGCTGAGCACGCACCAGGGCAGTTCCTGGTCCCCGCAAGCTGGAGACAGGTCCCAGGTCAGTTCTGGCCCAAGCCTCGGTGCCGCTGTCCCGCGGCGTTGGCACGTTACTCTCAGCTAGCCTCAGCTGCCTTTGCTCTGCCAGCAGGAGGAACGGGCTGGGATGCTGGGCTGGCGAGAGCAGACGCAGCCCAGCAGGACTGTCGGGGTGCCCAGTGCCAGCCTGCAGGGTCATTGCCCTACAGCTTGGGCTGCGCAAGTAGGTTCCCTGGTTTGGCCACGGTCGCCAGCTCTCTTGGGCGGTCCAGGGCCCTGGCACGTCTTCTTTCCCCAGCTGAGCCTGGATTTCTGACTCATCCGGGACAATGACATTTCCCTCCCTGCGCCCAGGATGCATCCGGACGCAGCTCCCTGCAGCTCCCGTGAACAGTCAAGGTACCGGCTTGTCTTCGGGAGGCACAGCAAGTTCACGGCCTTTGCACCACAGAGGAGGCAGTCCTTGGTGGAGGGACCTGAGACTGAGCCCTGCCTCTGCCACCCTTGAACGAGCCTTCAGCCAAGACTGCGCGTTCCTGCAGCCGCGGGGCAGTGGTGCAACTGTGCTGGAAGGGAAAAGGCTTGCAGGAATAAAGCCAGCTCACCTCTGTTTTGACCATTTTAACCACCTCCATTTAACGCCCGGGCCCAGGCATTAGCTACGGCTTGAACTCTGCAGTGAGAGAGTGGAGAGGCCGCAGGCATCACCTCCGCCCAGGCTGGGAGAAAAGGCAGTCAAAAGTCCCCTGCATCCCCTGCCCCAAGCGCTGGCACGGGACGGTGGATAAATGCAGAGGAAGGAGGGAGAGCGGCTGCTGCTGCCCAAGCAGAGGAAGGGAGAGCTGCTGGCACAAGGCCACCCAGCCTCACGCAGAGAGGAATAAAGCAAAACAAAACTTCATTGCCCGTGTCCACAGGCACCAGATCCGACTCCTCCTGCTCCCCCGGTCTGTGAATCCGCCAGCGCGTGACTGAAAACAATAACCGCACGTCAGAAATGCAGCGTCCGGCCAGCGCCACGGCTCAAGTCACAGCGCTGGGACTGAACGCCAGCGACAAACGTGATCACGCGTTGCTGGCCTCCTGCAAGTCCGAAGGGAACTGGCCCACACCGCAACAAGAGGAAGCCAGGATCACAGTGTCGCTCCGGTGCAAAACCATCCCAAGTGAGTTTAGAGGAAGGTGCAAGCCTGAAGGAGGGGACCAGTTGTAAAGAAGAGTCTAAAACGATGCCAACAGCCGGGAAAAATGGTGTGAGGCTGAAGACACACGAGCTGCCTCTCCTCTAAAGGGAAGTTGAAAGAGGTGACCTGCTAACCCAAGCACCTTCAGGGAGGAAAAACTACAGGGTACTCAGAGGCTCTTTAACCTCGCGGAGGATGGCAAAGCAGGAGCCAGTGCCTTCAGGTTACAGCCAGCGAATTCAAACCAGAAACAAGATGAGTCTCAGTGATGAACCACAACCACGAACAGTGGAGGGCAACAGCAGCTCCTCCATCTACTGGGTGCCTTCAAAACCCAGACCGCCCAAAACACAAGCTGCGCTCCCACACCCCGTCTCGCGGGTGTAGCAGGGCCAAAGAGCTGCGCGGCCTGCAGTGCACCTTTCACGGCGCTGCTCCCGAGCCTTACCGGTGGGAAACACCAGACCTGGCCCGCTCAGAGGGCGTTTGCTGATGCACGCTGCCTTGGCACACAGGCAGGCCAGGCTCTTGCAAGCGTTTCCTGTTCCCCCACGGCATGTCTGGGGCACGCCACTGTGCCCCACGCACCGTCGCTCTTTCAACACAACTCCACAGGCAAAGGGAAAAACCCTCAACCGGGGGACGTGGGGGGTGTGCCAGCCGGTCCCTCCAGCACGGCAGGCCCCGGCTGTACTTCACACTTGCAGCTCTTTCATCAGAGGTGGCGGGTCTGGGTCCTCAAGATGTTCCCACAGCCCTGTATGTGTTACAGCCAGCGCCTGACACCACCAAAACTGGGCCTTTCAGGGTGGGAAGCAGATTATAACGTGCATGCTCGAGCCGGGACAGGCAGCAAGCCCCAACCACGCAAACAGCACACGGCTACTTCTGCCCAGGCCCTGCTCACTCTTGCTGCCCTCTCTGCTCCCCGGTTTCCAGGATTTTGCTGAAATTCTGAAACTGTGTGTGGCCGGCGAGACAAAGTGACACAGATGCACCCGACCTCCTGAGCACGCTCTTGCCTTGGTCTTCGTTGCCGCTTCGTC
>NW_010548597.1:0-7544 GCF_000687285.1 Phaethon lepturus
CTTCTCCCAGGTAACTAGTGATAGGATGAGATGAGTTGCACTAGGGGAGGTTTAGATTGGATATTTGAGTTCCACCAGGGGAGGTTTAGATTGGATATTAGGAAAAATGTCTTGACTGGATTGGAACAGGCTGCCCAGGGAGGGGGTGGAGTCACCATCTCTGGAAGTGTTCAAAAAACATGTGGATGTGGCGCTTCAGGACATGGTTTAGGGGACATGGTGGCGCTGGATTAATGGTTGGACTTGATGATCTTGAAGGTCCTTTCCAACCTTAGTGATTCTGTGATTCTGTGATCTGCAGTAGATACCATGAGAGGATGCACCAAATCAGAGCATATGGGAGTTCACTGAGAGGCTGTAATTAGCAAAGGGAGAGAGAAAACAAGAGCCAGTCACCATATGTTGGAAACAGGAAAGCAGCTAAAAGTTGAAGTATAGTACTTTCTGCAGAAATAATTGCTAATTCATGATTGTCTTCTGTTGAAAGTCAAGGCAGGAGTTGCAAGTTAGTACTAATACTCTTTTTAATTCAGTTAGCAACATCACTTTTACCTTACTGCTTCTAAGAAACTAGAAAGCTAAAGAAAAGTTACATTAAAATGTGCAGAGAAAAGAAAGTCAGTTGTTTAACTGTAAGCTTTTATAAATTTTCAGGGTTAAAACCAGTCTGTTAATATTTCTGCTCTTATATTAGAGATTAATCTTAACGATGTTGCTATTACATCTATATATGCTACCTTTATACAGTGTAAGTATAGACTTATACATTGTACACTGCAAACAGTGAATGTTTAATTACACAAAGGTCTAAATATTTATTAAATATCTTTGGTTTAAACTGTTGTCTATTATAATTTCAGGGTATTGTTGTGTGCCGGTCATAGACCAGAGCAATGTTTTGTTCGTATTCTTGGGAACAGAATTAAGATTCAAAATGGAGTCAAGCGTCAGGTAACTTTATTTGCCCAACAACAGGTTCACAAATGCAAGAGAAAGAGAAAAGAAAGGAAAGAAAGAAAGAAAGAATTAGTTGCAATAGCTACCACCACAGAGCTGCAGTGTCCCGACAGTCCGATTCAGTGGGAGAACGTTAGCCTGTTTCCCTCCTGTCACCAAACACCTGTCCGTTTTCTTGCAATTCAGTCCATAAGATTCTCTCTCGGTCAACTAAACAAACAAGTCCTGTGCAACATGTCTTTTATACTTTGACAAAGAGAGGAGGGGAGAGAGAGAGAAAGAGAGACAGAGAGACACAGAGAGAGGGCAGGGGGAGAGAGAGAGAAAAAAACGTGCAAAGAAGATATCACCACCCGTGGATCCAGCGGCGTCCCGTTGGTCCTCTTGATGTTCCTGGGGGGGGGGGTGCCCCCATTTTCGCTTCTGATGGTGTCATTTTTATACAGTCTGAGTCCCATAATCTCCGTTTGATCCCAAGAAACTTCATGCATCTACAACAGGCTGGTTCCAAGAAACTTCATGCATATGCAACAGGCTGATGCAACAGGCACATCTGCAGGCCTTGGTGTCTCCTCTCACTGTATCTCTGCTCTGCAGGAAATGGTCATTGTACCTGCACCGTATCTCTGCTCTGTGGGAACAGGTCCTTGCGCCTGCACCGTACCTCTGCTCTGCAGGAACCGGTATCTTGTTCTTCTTTGGGGTCCACTCTGTACCAAGACATGTTCGAGCCATTGTACCAAGAGAGGTGTGGGTTCCTTGGAACCGTGAAATATTTAAGACAGAAACCGCATATTGGTCCACCACAGTTATTAAATGCACTTAACTAGATTTTGAGGAACGCTTACGTATAGTTATATATATGATACATAATTCATAGTTGTATTAGTTTCAAAGGATGTTCTTTGGAAATCGCCAAAATAGTCACATAAAATGAGTCCTTAAGTGTAAAAATGTGCTTATTACTTCCATGAATTTGTATGTTGATTGAACTACAACTTTACAAACCCTGTCTTTCTTTAATACTCTGCGTTATTTTCCTTCATGCTGTAAAAGAGATACATGGGTCAGTTATTGTTCTGTAACTCATACAAGTTATTTGAAAAGAGTCATTTAATTGCAGGCTATACTTGTAAATATTAGTTTGTAGGTCCATGAAACAGATCATTCACATGGTAGCCACTTTTTAAACAAAAAAACCCTCAATAAATATTAATCAAAAAAAAAAACAAAACCAAAATTCACTACCCCTTTTAGATCTCAAGTGACCAATGAAGACTTCACCTTTAATTTCAGAAACATACAAGTTCTAAAAGATTATTCTAGGAACTAAAGGGCATTGTTGTTTAAGGTAGGTATTAAAAGCAAAAGTTGATCTTCCACTAAATCTTAGTAAAACTAAATCAATATTTGAGAAGATGTATCAAATAAATGAATGTGTTTTTTACCACGGATTCTGAAATATTCAGAAAGAAAAGATTCATAAAATCATAGAATAACCTGAGTTGGAAGGGACTCATGAGGATTATCAAGTTCAACTCCTGACTCCACACAGAGTAACCTAAAAGTTAAACCGTATATCTATGTCCTGGTTTTGACTGGGATAGAGTTAAGCATGTCCTCGTTTTGGCTGGGATAGAGTTAATTTTCTTCACAGTAGTTAGTATGGGGCTATGTTTTGGATTTGTGACCAAAACAGTGTTGATAATACAAGGGTTTTAGTTATTGCTGAGCAGTGCTTACACAGGATCAAGGCCTTTTCTGCTTCTCACCCCACCCCATCAGTGGGTAGGCCAGAGGTGCACAAGAAGTTGGGAGGGTACACAGCTGGGACAGCTGACCCCAACTGACGAAAAGGGTATTCCATACCATATAATGTCATGCGCAGTATATAACGCTGGGGGAAGAAAAAGGAAGGGGGAAATATTCAGAGTTATGGCGATTGTCTTCCCAAGTAACCATTATGTGTGTCGGAGACATGTTTTCCTGGCGATAGCTGAACACCTGCCTGCCGATGGGAAGAGGTGAATGAATTCCTTACTTTGCTTTGATGCATGCACATTTTTTGCTTTACTTATTAAAATGTCTTTATCTCAACCCACGAGTTTTCTCACTTTTACCCTTCCGTTTCTCTTCCTAGTCACACTGCGAGGGAGTGATTGAGCAGCCGTGTGGTGCTTAGTTACTGGCTGGGGTTACACCATGACAGTCTAAGACCCTTGTCCAAATGCTTCTTGAACAGTGACAGGTTTGGGACCATGACCACCTTCCTGGGGAGCTTGTTCCAGTGGTTGACCATGTTCTCAGTGAAGAACCTTTTCTTAATATGCAGTCTGAACTTCTCCTGACACAATTTTAAACCATTCCCTTGCGTCCTGTTACCAAACACCAGAGAGAAGAGAACAGCACCTCCTTCTCCAGTCCCCCTCATGTTGTACTTGCAGACAGCAATGAGGTGACCTCCCAGTCTCCTTTAAGCTGAACAAACCTGGTATCCTCGGCTGCTTCTTATAAGCCATTCCCTCTAGTCCTTTCCTCATCTTTGTTGCTCTCCTTTAGGACAGAGCAATAATATAGATTATATTTTGTGAATTGTGAAATTCAGGTTTTATGTGTATGCTTTCTTTATGAGTATTTATTTTCTTACATGATCTTTCTTGGGAATCATGTCACCCAACTTTAGATGTTTATGGTGCACCATATGGACTAGATGACCTTTAAAGGTCCCTTCCAACCCAAAGATTCTATGATTGCTTTTTTCACTAGAAATTCTTTTTTCTCTTCGGTGATTAAAAAGGGAGTCTTCAGTGACTAGAAAAGGTATGAATGTCTATCCTATAGACATGTAAATACAGGTAAGGAGAATCCCAAAATTATGCTCTGAGTATTAACTTCAGCCTATTATTTTATCTCCATAAGACAATAAATACTCTTCCCAGGACTACTAAGAATAAGAGGCCAAGCCAATAACGAACCTAGCAGCTCAACACTGTTGGGAAAATATGATGAGCATCACTAATAGGACTGGGAAGGACTTTATTCCCTTGCTATCCAGAAACAGCTTAGTCCTGTTAATTACTATACCTGAGTACTTTTGCAATTCATTGACTTCATAGCATCATGAGTTTAATGTCTGACAACGCTGACAGTAAATTAAAACTTAATTTAGCTAAATTAAGTTGTAGGATTAATAGAATTTCATCCAGCAACTCCTGCATCAGCCCCACAGTTTGTGTGAACACTGCATTTCTTGGAAACCCCACCCAAATTATTCACAAAATAGAGGGATTTTCTTACCACCAGACCATGTTTAATTTTCAGTAATGGTACTGTTTAAGTATCTACCTAAAAACTGGGTTTAATATCTAAAGGAAATAAAAAGACAAAGCCAGACTCCACTTAGAGGTACACAGTTGAAAGATGATAAGCAATGGCTATAAGCTGCTGTAAATTTCAGTTGGATATAAGAAGAAAAATCTCAGAATGAGTGGGTAAGGACTGGAACAGGCTGCTTAACAAGGCTGTGAAATCTCCATCCTCAGGGACTTACAAATTTGAGTGGACAAGACCTTGCTCAAAGTGATCTAACTTTAAGGTTAGTACTGTTTGAGCAGGAGATTAGACTAGATGACCTCTAGAGATCCCTTCCAACCTAAATAATTATGTGAAGCTATAATTTTAATATCTGCTCCTTGTTTGTATTCTGAATTAATGTAGTTTCCAATCACGGGCTACTCTAGTGCATTAAAGCTCTGTCTCCTATCAGAATTGTTTTTTTCCATGTATGAGCTTGTAGACAATAAATTCATAATCTTATCTTGGGTAAACTTTACTTGTTGCCCAAATCTTGATTTGCCCTTGTAATGCTTTTCTGTATAATTTTTAATATTTCAATATCCCTTTCAAAGGTAGTCACCAAAAAATTCATGTAGGTATTCTATTAAAAGTCATTCAAGTGCTGTACACAAATACAACCTCCTCACTTCTATTTAATATTTTTCTACTTATGCATCTCAAAAACATATTCACCTACTTAGGTATGGTGTTGCCCAGGGAGCTCACATTCACTTAATTAACTACTATTTCCTCTAAGTCCTTCAATGTCATTGAATGCCAGGACACCATTTCCCATCCTGCCAGTGTGACCTACATATTTTGTTCCTTGATGTATGCTCTTTCATTTGGCTCTGTTAAAACATATGTTGTCCAGAGAAAAGTAATTTTCTCAAGCAATATAATTTAGTAGAGACAGTCTTGCTCCATTACTTATCACTCACTAATTATCCATTATCAGCAAATTTGACCAGATCATTGATGAAGAGGTTGAAAAGCAAGAACTAACTTTTCAGAGACATCTGATTATGCATCCTGTTGTACAATGATACGTCATTGGCAATTACTTTCTGAAACATTTTTCATAGATATTTAAGCTTTGTTTATTTTGCATAGCAGTATTTCCATCAGAATTTAAAGAAAGACAGGGACATCTGCTTTGTAGTAGTTCAACTGTATTATGTCAATACAGTTATCAACTGCAGTTATCATCTAAACTTATCATGTAAAAAGATATCACATTTGTTTAACAAGTTACATTTTCTATAAAACCATGTTGATTTCCATTTTAATCTTCACAGACAGAATCCCTTGTCACAGTGCCATCACTGTCAAAAAAACTAGCTTAATCGTCCTACTTACCCTCTTTGGATATTGTAAGACCAGGTACACAGTTTAAAAAAAGGAAAAAAAAAACCCTCAGCATCTAGTGGAGCCTTTTATCAATATTATCTAAGTTAAATAGGTAAACCTTATTCTCATAAACATAAGCCTTCTTTACATTCTGTTGATACTATGGATATTTTGATATTATGAATGAGATGTAGTGGCTAAAATGTAGTGGCTTCATAAGCATATCATTGTAACAGTGATGTTTAAGTTTTTTCTTTTTTAGCTTTTTGTCTCTTCACCATTCATTCATTTATTCATCCAATCATTGATTCATTGGGCATGATAAGGAACATATAAAGAACATAAATTTTCATATTTTTGAAAACATGTAGCAATATTGTTTTTATTGTACAAAATATAATTAATGACAAATATACAAATGCCTAAAATATTTGCAGAGAAAAAATAGAAATATTTCGTTGAGATTATTATTCATTTTGTAGATTACTGAGATTGGACTCAATGACTTCTTGATTATTGCGGACAAAAGGGACAGCCTATCCTTCCCTTGACTTACTGGTAAAACATTTCTATACCTGCTAACATTTAAAAATCAAAAAGCAGAAAATTACTTCTGTGGTGCAGCTCCCTATATTCCTCTCTGGGGTTATTTGGACCTGTGAGTTAAAATCATGTTAGGCTTGTGGTACATACATAAATCAATTGCACAGACTATGGCTAGGTCTGACCCCTCTCTTGGTCATACAGTATAAAATAGATCTGCACATGCCCAACAGTCATTTGATTTGTGAGTGTCCAGCAGCCTGACCAGGCTACTGGTAATCTGAAAATTCCAGAAAAAAAGGGGTAGACTGCCAAAAAAGACACAGGAATAGCATGCATTTTCAGTTGTTTGGATATACAGTTTCCCAGAGTTCTTTCTTGTTTTATGTACAAAATGAATTTTGTTATTTAATTAGTATCTAAAGCCACAAACTGCAACTACAGGGCTTTTCCAAATTCTCTGTATTCTATGTTTTGCAAACACCTCTGGTAATCAATAATTAAGTATTGGAATGGAATGGACATCAAAAGCAAATAAAATGGAAAAGCACCAGCCAGTCTAACAACCAAGATATGAGTAAATAAAAAAATAAAGATTTAGTAGATTATAATGAAGAGTTTGAATAGGTTTCCAGCATTTTTACACAAGACAGGTGTTTTGGTTTAACTCCAGCAGGCAACTAAGCACCACACAGCCGCTCGCTCCCTCCCTCCTTATGGGAGGGGGGAGAGAATCAGAAGAGTAAAAGTGAGGAAAGTCATGGTTTGAGATAAAGAAAGTTTAATAGGTAAAGCCAAAGCCACACACTCAATCACAGCAAAACAAGGAATTCATTTACTACTTCAATCCAGCTTTATATACCGATCATGACATCGTATGGTATGGAATATCACTTTGGTCAGCCTGGGTCAGCTGTCCTGGCTGTGTCCCTCCCAGCTTCCCGTGCACCCCCAGCCTTCTCCCTGGCAGGCCAGCATGAGAAGATGGACAGTCCTGGACTACTTAACAACAACTGAAAACATCAGCACGTTATCAACATTTTGTCATCCCAAATCCAAAACACAGCCTCACGTGAGCTTCTATGAAGAAAATTAACTCTATTCCAGCTGAATGCCAGGTGCCCACCAAAACCCCTATTCACTGCCCTTTCTCAGCTGGACCGGGGAGAGAAAATATAACAAAAGGCTCATGGATTGAGATAAGGACAGGGAGAGATCATTCACCAATCACCATCATGGGCAAAACCAGACTAAACATGGGGAAATTAATTTTAATTTATTGCCAATAAAATCTGAGTAGGATAATAAGAACTGAACACAAATCTTAAAAACCCCTTCCCCCCACCTCTCCTTCTTCC
>NW_010548598.1:0-1942 GCF_000687285.1 Phaethon lepturus
GCCACACTCGAACCCAGAGCTCCCAGCCAGCCCCCCCAGCGACAGTGACCCAGGCACGTGCGCACCGGAGCGCGAAGGCACGCCGGCCCTCCAGCCCACCCTGGCCGGGGCAGGATGCCGGTGGGGGCTCACCAGGAGTGCTGCTGGGACTTCCCTGCTTGTGTCACCTGCTGCCCCTCAAAAAAAAGAGCTCTTTACACTCCTCAGCTGGTCCCAGGATTTTGCCTGGATCTTGATGCCCTCCCCGTGAAGGTTACCCTACCCAGACCCACCCGCTGGCCCCCCAGCCTTGCTGCAGCGAAGACCTGGCCTCCACTCGCCCCTGTAACAAGGGGTCTGCGGGGGGCTGGAGCCGCGCTGTGACTGCACAGCCACATCGTGCTCACGCCATCGCTGCCTGCTGGCCCCTCTATCAGCGGGACAGACACAGAAGCTGGAGCTCACGTGTTTCACTGAACAGCTCTGCACCCCCAGGGTGCTCAGCTCCACCGGGCCTGATGCAGCCCGTAGATGATCCAACCATCCACGCTCCAGGCAGTGATGCTAAAAATCTCACCCAGATGCCTGGCCTGGAAGAGATGACCAAACCCAGCCAGGCCAGAGGGACACCCTGGTACCCCAAGGGCTCCACCATGCTCCATCCTCAGGCTGGACCGACCCTAGTGTGGGGCTTCCCCCCAGGGACCACGCAGCTTCACCCACCAGCTGCCTCCACCCGGAAATCCATGCTCCTCTGTTGACAATGTTAGCGGTTGTATTTTTAATCTTCTGTTTTCTCCCATTGGATAAGGGATTTTGTAACGACTTTGCCTCTAGTCTCTCTTAAGTGTAATTCTTTGATCTGCTCACCTGCCGAAATCAGTGTGAGACTGCTGCTGTCTGGCACCCTAACAGTGCTGAACGGGGATTCCCTTAATCTTCCCCATCCTCTCTGTGTCAGGTTTTGCTTACTTTCCTGCTAATGCTTCTGGATGCAGATACAAGAACTGATATATTATGCTTGAACTCACAGAGCAAAGGAAATTGCAGGAAGTGAGTGAGCACGAGCCATTTTCTGTTATTAATTCATACGGCATCCCCGTGCTGACCCAGCTACACAGTGTTATTATGCTGCTATTCCATGAGTTAAGCAACAGCTTTATTTAAAAATAATCATAAATTATATCAGGCATCTTTTCTGCTGAATAAGAGTCTGTTTGTGCCAAGATGCTGGGGATCCTTGTGTTGCCCCAATAGCTCTGCTAGTCTCTGCTTCACGTGCTCAGTGGTTGTGGCACTGGACCCTCCCCATCCCGGCACAGCGGCGCTTCTCGGCCTCTCCTCCACCTGTTCAGGTACTTGTGAAGCAGTTTGCAGCCTGAGCCAAAGCCTGGCGCTTCTTTTTCTCCTAGAGCTTCCATCGGGCTTGATGGGGTCCTTGGTGGCAAGTGCCACTGGTGGTCTTGTGCAAGAGAGGCTTTGGCCCCAAGTTTTCACCCCAACATGTGAATGTTCAACGAGACTTGCAGAGCTCTCCCAGGCTTCCTTTTTGAAGTGCAGAGTTTTCCCTTTTCTTTCCTGAGTTGGTCCACCAAGATCTCTGCTTTCCAACCCAAACTGAAAATAATCTCATCCTTCAAAGCCCAGACCCTTCATCTTTGGCTGGGCCTGGGTGGCTGCGCTCTTGAGTGATGTTCCTAGCAAATCCCAGCCCCTGTGGCCAATTCTAACCTTTGCCTTTGGATCTGGCTCACTTACTCCCAGGCTTAACACCTAACTTTGTCATATATATGTGTATCCTGGGCTGCCCTCGAAGCCGCGTGGCCAGCAGGGCGAGGGAGGGGATTCTGCCCCTCTGCCCCGCTCTGGGGAGACCCCCCTGCAGGGCTGCGTCCAGCTCAGGAGCCCTCGGCACAGGAGAGACATGGACCTGCTGGAGCGGGGCCAGAGGAGGCCCCAGCAA
>NW_010548598.1:1987-4684 GCF_000687285.1 Phaethon lepturus
TCCGAGGGCTGGAACAGCTCTGCTGGGAGGACAGGCTGGGAGAGCTGGGGGGGCTCAGCCTGGGGCAGAGAAGGCTCCGGGGAGACCTTAGTGCGCCAAGACCTGACGGTGCTTAAAGGGGGCTGATAAGAAAGATGGGGACAGACATTTTAGCGGGGCTTGTAGTATTAGGACAAGGGGTGACGGTTTTAAACTGAAAGAGTGAAAATTCAGACTATATATAAGGAAGAAACTTTTCACCATGAGGGTGGTAAAACCCCAGCCCAGGTTGCCCAGAGAGGTGGTGGATGCCCCATCCCTGGCAACATCCCAGGCCAGGCTGGACGGGGCTCTGAGCAACCTGGTCTGGTTGAAGATGTCCCTGCTCACTGCAGGGGGTTGGACTAGATGGCCTTGAAAGGTCCCTTCCAACCCAAAGATTCTATCATTATTTTTCATAAAAATCTATTGTATTGTGTTATCATAAATGTACATCATTATGCTGCATGTGGATACTCTCAGCATGTCTTCTGAGCTGTGGGGATGTGACATGGCATGCTTTTCTGGGTTTTACAAAAGGCACTGATTTATTTTACCATTTTCTGAGACCTTTTCCAGCAGGCCAGACATGCCTGTGGGTTCGGAGGGAGCTGTTAAGCTCCAGCATACCCGCCATTCCCCATGTCCTGCATCAAGCTCTACTCATACAGACACGCAGGAGCAGCTTTGCCGGTGGGCTCGCTTCATGCCCTCCAGACAAATGAAGGTTTTCTTCTATAACCAATGATAGTTGTTCCTTGGTACACTGCATGCAACCACCTTTCTGCAAAACCCATTACTTTCCAGTGTCACAAACGGATCATTTCTAAACCTTTGGCTTACAGATGCATTGAGAGGCACAGTACCACTGGCCAGTCCCTGCCGCAGCTCTGCTGAGATGAACAGTGATGCCAGAAGATAATTTGAGCCTAAATTTCTTCCTCATCATCTGCATCAGCCATCATCAGCTCGGTCATCCAGCCGCACGCTCGGGATTTTATTGCCCTTCTGGATTTATAATGCCTGCAGCGAAGGACCAGCTCTGACAGGATGTTTTCTCCCTCGCTTGGTGCTGACCCTGCGCCGTGGCTACACGCGTGTCTTTGCTTTCCTCTCAAGCCGAGCGAGCCAGCAGTTCCGCGCGCGCCAAACCTTCCTGCCCCGCGTCCCGGATCCCACGCACCGCGTGCAGACCTGGCATTGCGCTTTGCTGTCCGTGCGTCTGGTGGCAGCACCTGGGGTGCTTTTGCAATGACTCACGCTGCTTTTATTAACTGCTTGCTGGTCACGTTACAGAGTTGGTTTGACCAGGTCCTGCACACATCAACAGCTCTTTCCAAAATCCAGCCTGTTTCTTGCAATGGCCTTGTTTTGCCCTGGTGAATCACTCTTCACACAGGTAATTCACCCACAAAAAATGAGCTTATCTTTGGCTTTCCAGAGAGCAGCTTTATCGGCAGGTCTGTAGCAGGCCAGGCACCGGCGCCAGCGCCTGCCCGGCTGCTCTGCGGCACCAGCGGGATGACCCAGCCCAGCGTGGCTGGGAGAGCTGTGGATGTGATGCCCATGCTCCACATTGAGTCTTTTCATCCTCCACGCTCCATCATGCCATTCTCTATCCCCTTGGGAGTGTCTCTCTTTCCTGGGGTAGAGCATCAGGAAAGGGACCCCAAGTGCCACGATGGCCTCCCTCCCAGGCTGAGACCCTCCAGGCCTGGCTGAGGTGGCATCATCCCCGCGATGGCTGGCGCAGACACCAACAAAAGCGGAAAGCGGGGCAGCTCTCACACTGCGCATCTGCCGCACGGTTCCACCAAAACTACTGCAGGAGCCGTCTGCAGCTCCTGGGACGTGCAGCTCCCCCCTGCAGAGCAAACACCATTTTGAAGGAAGTACGCTATTAAAAATCTGCCAAGAACCCAGCAGAATCGCTTGTTGCCAGCTGGTTGCTAAAGGATGCGACCAGCTGCTGCAGAGCTGGTTGCTCTGGTTGCTGTTTGAAGCAGCAGAAGTGTGTGGGTTGGTGGTGGCCAGGACCCCACCGTTGATGTTCTTGCAGTACAGTCGTAACGTGTTGATGGGGGTTTGGATGTGGTTGTATCTAGGCTTGCAGCCCTCCACAGAGACTCCACCATGAGAAAAATGGTGCTCAGAAGATCTGCAAATGGTCTAAAGCCTGTGGCTCTGCCACATGCTACCACACACAAACCTTGAGATGACAAGAATTACAAGCTCAGCGGCATGACAGACCCGTGCATGGTGGTCTGGCCAGCTTGAAGCTTATGGATGTTCCTAAAGCCCCGAACGGATCCCAAGGAGCGTAATCATTAGTTTTACTGTTCATTCATTTTAGTGATTAATACTGCGGCCACTTCTGGGAGCCCTTGGTGTGAAGTGGGCACCCGCCTCGCTGGTGCTGCACCGGCGGCAGGAGAGGGATGCACGTGGGGTGGGGGGAGGTCTGGCAGGGCCAGAGAGACCACCTCCTCTCTCCTTGGACACGGTGACCTTCATCCCCCTCCTCACCAGCTCCCTGCCTGCAGACCTGGCTTGGTCGGCTGTCAGAAAAGAAAACTCATGGAAAATTCATTGCTCTTCCCAGCTATCTCATGGGAGGCATGAGGGAGGATGAGGACCAACAGCCACAAGCCGGGCTATGGGAGATTCTGTCTGTATTTC
>NW_010548598.1:4815-5869 GCF_000687285.1 Phaethon lepturus
AGCAGAGAGATGGTGGGATCTCCAGCCTCAGAGATGTCCAAAGCTGCCCTGCACAAGGTCCAGAACAACACGCTGGCCACGCTTTGAGTGGGGTATTGGACTCTGCTATGGGCCAGGACCAGCCGCAGTCCCTGTGGGGCAAGTGGGGTCCCTTACTCCCACCAGAGCACCCTTCTTTACCTGAGGACTACATCTCCCCCACCCCACGTGTGCAGAGTCCCACGGACTCCCAAGGCAAGGAGGATTTCATGTCTTGCCGGCGACCCAGCAGCAGCGCAGTCATGTCAGAAGCTCCCTCCTGGTCCTGCAGTGCTGACAGGGACTGATGGGGAGATCTGGAGCTGCTGGCCCCAGCGCATGGCATGGCCACAATGACCCAGAGCTGCATGACAGACCCGTGCATGGTGGTCTGGCCAGCTTGAAGGGGGCAAGAGGGAGCAAGGAAGACCCACGTCCTTTAGAAAACACCTTGCGCCCAGGCAAAATGGGACAGGGATGGCCCAGAAATGGAAATGGCAGCCCTGCAGAAACCTTCCCTCCTTCCCACCCAGCCCAGCTGATGCTGGGTTTAACGGAGCCCGAGGGATCTGAGGCTCAGCAGAAACCAGAGCATGCACCAGAGTGGAGATACGGCCGCGCTTCCCAGCCCTCCTTCTCCAGGTTGGGTGGGCACAGGGCTGGTGGAGCAGCTCTGGTGCCGGTGAAGCTGGGGCTGAAGCAGATGCCTTGTAGTTGCGGTGACATTTAGCGTTCGTTTTGCTGGCTCCCTGGGAGAGCCCGGCGCTGCCTGTGCTTGTAACCTGACAGCGCTGCTCGCCGGGATGCGGCGGCGAGACACGAACTGGGTCAGGTAGAAGGAGGCGGTGCGGCGGCTGCGTGCGTGGTCGAGACGCCTGTCAGCAGCATGGTGGGGCAAGGGGGTCCTGGCGTGGGTGAAGAGGTGCCCAAAGCTCCTGCTCAGCCCTCCTGGGTGCTGCCTTAGCTGGGGCATGGCTCCAAAGAGCAGCCCAGCACTGAAGCAGCAATTTCTTTTTGCAGCAGAATTTCAGCTCTT
>NW_010548598.1:6006-6227 GCF_000687285.1 Phaethon lepturus
GTCCGGCGTTTCCAGGGCACAACCTGCTCCCCCATCCCTGCTCCCAGCAGCTGGCGGGTCTCTGACATCCCTTCTGCTCAGCTTGGGCAACCGATGCTCTTACGTGGAGCACCACGGTTGCATTTTTACATCAGTTGGGTGAACTGGAGTGTTGACCTGAGGGTTTTGTTTTCCCTGCGTGCCTGTAACCCTCCTGGGGAGCTGTGCGGGCACACGGCCGG
>NW_010548599.1:0-1895 GCF_000687285.1 Phaethon lepturus
TTTGTTTCCCGGCGCTCTCTCCTGCTCCCGCTCACTCGCCGCCTTTCAAGGTAATCAACCGGCGCTGCAATTGCTCTTCAGGAATATTTTTTTTTCTTTTCCCCAGGTGCTTAATCACCCTTATTACCCTTTTCTGATTAATTAATTCTAATTAATTTTGCACTATCATTTTTGAGAAGAGGTGACCAGGACAGCACATGTTGTCACAGGTGATTTGCAAGGCAGGTCCTGCAGCGCCGGCACAGCCCTTCCCTCCGTGGTGTTCAACCCAGGTCCGGGCAGGCGCCTGTTGCCCCGTTTGCTGCCATTAATGGCAATTAATAGAGCGACGAAGCCCTCCAAGGCCCAGGGAAGAGCCCCGAGGTACGGTACTCTGCTGGGGACCGCTCAGGATGCTCTGCCGAGGCAGCGGGGTTTGACCCCGGCCAAACCTGCCCCTGCGTCCACGTTTGTCCGGCTCCTTCAGCCGCCTCCACCGCGCCGTGGCCAAGGCTCGGGAAGTCGGAATAAATTAGGTCAGGGCTTCTCCTCGCTCTGCCGAGAGCCGCCAAGGCGCTCGGAGGGGTGGCAGAGACGCGGGTCCCTTCGCGCCAGCCATGCTCTGTCACCCCCCATCTTCCAGCACCGGTGCCAGCCCTTCGCCGGGTGCCAGCACAGGCTTCACCCCCAAGTCGCCCTGGGACCTTCGGAGCCGAAACCCGACATGGTTTGGGTGATCCTGCCCTTATAACAGAGACGCGTCCCAGGCACAGAGGCCAGCGTCCCTTCGCTGTTTGTCCCCAAAGCAACCCCTGGTGCGTGCCTCATCCCCAGCACCCGGCAGAGGGGACGTGGGCTGCGAGGCTGCAGCCACACTCGTGCCCAGGGGCTTGGCAGGGGTTCCTGTGTCCCTGTCACCGGCTCCGTCCCCAAAAGGAGCTGATCGGGTGCTTCTGCTGTCCCCGCAGCCACCCAGCACGGCTCAGGGCCAGGGACGGTCCATGCCACCTCGCTCGCTCAGCCGCTGGCTCTCGCCGACACTGCTGAAACCCCCCAGCAGCCCTGACTATAAAAAATGTAGTTATTATATTTAGTGTAATACATGCTATATGCTATAAACTGCTATATACTAGATAGTAGGTAACAGATACAGTGTGTATATATACATATATAACTTCTCTCTATACACTGTGTGTAATATTGTGAGTGTAACTATGTATATGTGTGCATATCCACATATATATAGTGTAAATGGACTGTTTACGCCTATATCTATATACATAAATACACGTATACAGCACACCATACACACCATACATATACACGCATATGTTTACACACCAGATAGATATATGTATATGCATATAGAGTCATAGAATCGTTTAGGTTGGAAAAGACCTTTAAGATCATCAAGTCCAACCATTAACCCAGCACTGCCAAGTCCACCACTAAACCATGTCCCTAAGCACAGGGATATATCCATATATATATATGCACACATATATATACACATAGATACAACATATTTTTATATATGTATGTATGGTGTACATGGTATGGTGGGGGGAAAGAGGGGGGGGAGAGAGGAGATACATGTGTGTGTATGTGTGTGTAGTGCACGGCGAAGCTGCCCCGGCTCCGTGGCCAGTGCGGGGCAGTGGGGAGGAAGAGGAGGAAGAGGAGGAAGAGGAAGGAGTCACAGAGGAAAGCGCACAGCAGGAGAAAGAGGGAGAATACAAACCGCTCCAAGTTACAAAAGCTCCCCTCTTTGATTAATTGTACTTTCTGTTTGATAAATGTTACTCATGAGTGTAAAATATGCAAAGCACTTAGCAAGTTCACACTGTTTAAAGAACTCAACTAACTAAATTAAAATTCGATGATACGAACGGAGCCGCAGAAGCGCAGCGTGGCAG
>NW_010548600.1:0-13237 GCF_000687285.1 Phaethon lepturus
ACGAGAGGAAATGGCCTCAAATTGCCCCAGGAGAGGTTGAGATTAGGTATTAGGAAACATTTCTTTATGGAGAGAGTGGTCAAGCATTGGAACAGGCTGCCCAGGGAGGTGGTGGAGTCGCCATCTCTGGAAGTGTTCAAAAAATGTGTGGATGTGGCGCTTCAGGACCTGGTTTAGGGGACATGGTTGTGCTGGACTAATGGTTGGACTTGATGATATTGAAGGTCCTTTCCAACCTTAGTGATTCTGTGATTCTGTGATTCTGTGATTCTGTGATGAGATGGAAATCTTGTCTTTCCTCATTTGGTTGCTGTTAGATAAGTGTACATATCACACCTACCTGAAGGGTGATTCCTATTCTGATTGAAATCTGACCCAGTGCCCTGAAAGAGACCCTGGTACCCTGGGGGTCTAAAGGCTAAGTAGCTGAGGTATAAAAAATTATATTCTTCCATATCTACACACACAGACTAAATGAACTAATTTCAGTGTGTCAGCTCAAATAAAACTGACGCTTCCAATTCTGTCACTTTTACCTGCATAGGTCCCTTTTTTCCTTACAAACACCTTCAGGAGTGTTCTTTTTGAGTCATCAAGGAAGGTCTAGGAGTAGTTTGTCTTCTAGTGATAGTTATCTTAAGTACAGACATGGGATATATATATATATTTATCTGAGATATATAGAAAGTGCTTAGAGAAATTTCTATGTGTGTATATATATATAAAAAATAATTTTTGCATTGCTGGAAAGCCAAGGTAGAAAAAGTAAGACTACTGGCTAGCTCCATCCCAATACACCTTTTCGTTCCACAAAGATCAATATATGTCTCTCTCTAGTAGTTGCTATGAAATAAATAACATTTTTACACTCCAGATTAAGAAAGGGATGATAATTAAAAAAAACCCCAAACAACTGCAAACCCTAGATGTTGGGAACTCTTGTATTTAGTACAGACCTTACTCTGGTTTACTCAGCTCCATATTTCAGTGTCTTGTTTAGTTTATTGCATTAAGGAGAGAACTAAATAAACAGAGAAAGACACACTCCATGAGATCTCTTAAAACGGCAGACAAGATGCACTTGCATGAGAACTCTGCAACATCTTCAACTTTACTACCTGTTCATATTATTAAAGATTTCATATAAAAACTGCTGAAGACTAATTTTGAAAGGTACATCAGTAGCTTCTTTTGCCCTTCAGGACTAATCTTACATCTGTTCTGGTGTTGGTAACAACTATGGGTGAGTCTCGTGAAAGGAAACAATGAAAACACCAATCACAGAACCATAGAATAGTTTGGGTTGGAAGGGACCTTTAAAGGCCGTCTAGTCCAACCCCCTGCAATGAGCAGGGACAGCTTCAACCAGATCAGGTTGCTCAGAGCCCCGTACAACCTGACCTTGGAAGTTTCCTACCTGTTAATCTGCTTTTCCTGTATTTTTCTATATTAGTGAAGAAATGTTTCGCTTTGTTTCACACACTGAAGCAGAACTGATTTTTTTTTCTCCCCTGAAATCTGTCTTCCTGAAGTCGTCTTTTTTTTTCTCCTGAAGAAAGTCTTTCAGTCTGCTTGGCAATGATGCCAGCTACTCCTTTTAAACAGGTTTATTTTTTTCTCCTTTGCTATGAAAGGATGAATATTGCGGAGCACCTGTAAAGAAGAGAGTTAAAGAAACCTACTGAACAGCTAGAAATTACCAATTTGTGATTTCCTTGAAAAAGAAAATCTGGACAGACAAAGATTATACTCATTTTTATGAAGCTCTTTTCAGTCACAAAGGCATTAGAAAAGGTATTTATAGCTGACTTTTGAAGATTCATACTTCCTTTCAGTGGAGAACTATAGAATTTTGCCCTAAATGTTTTATTACATCTTTATAGTTACAAATGACACATACTTTTTATAAAAGAAGTTCTAAACCAATTTTTAGAAGGCCATTGAAGCAATATCATAATACATGAACAATTTCCATTGTTTAAAAAGGTGAAAGAACTCTGAGGATATTTTTATTCCATATAAGGTAGAAGGTAAAATATTATTAATTAATAAATGAATAAATATAATATGTTTCTGATGTTGAACTTTGTACTTTTCCTACACAAAAGAAATTTCTGCCTGTTATCCTGAGGGAAGAAAAATGTTTTCTTTCCTTACAAAAGCACAGCCTCCTAGGTTAAAAAAAAAAAAAAAGGTATGGAAGCAGAAAACTATAAAATAATTGTTGTTTCTGAATAACAGTAAAAAATTATAGCCTCTTTAGTTTAAGAAGTACTGTGAAAGACTTTGGTTTTTCAAAAATGAACTTTCTTTCCTTTATATTGTTTCATTTTTTCCCGCTAGTTGAACCTGCTTTTCTAAAAACACATATGTAGTGGAGCACCATGCTGCAAGATGGTATTCTGCAAAAGTGTCTGAATGACTGTAGTCACAGTAACTAAACCCCTTTTAGTATCAACTGCGTTACTCAATACAGAGAAAATCATAGCCTTTAGGCTAAAATAATATTTTAGCAATATTCCACATAATTTTACCTCTCAGTTGAGGTGGCTATAAAGTAAAAAAAAAAAAAAAAAAAAAAGCAAAAGTCTGCAAACATTAAATTAGATTTACTACAGGCCTTAGGGAGTTTCACTACCTAAATGACTGGTACTTTACTATCTTTTTAGGTGTATTAATCTTCTATGGCATAAAGAAATAATATTTAAAAAAATTAAAACAGTCCTAAAAGGTTATATAGTAAAATGTTCAGTACCTGTTAATAATTTTTAATGTAACTTCCCAAAATTATTTTCAGTTATTTTTTCTTTCTTTTCTGCCAAAATATCTATTAAAAAGGAAATCTATAGCAGCATTAGACCATACAAACATTGGCTCCAGCTCTTGAATTCAAAGACATACATTTTATTAACAATCTTGAAACTGAAAGTTGCAATGAAGTTAACTCCCCCTTTTCCTTTTCTCTGTGAGGCCAGAACACTCCAGAAGAAAGCATCTGTATTTTAAAATTATAGATTAAATTAAAAGTCGTATATGTAGTTCTGTCATGTTCTGAAGAATTATTGTTTTCAAATCTGTGATTATTAAATTGTGAAACCAAGTGTGTTTAATCTAGGTGAAGGTCTAGCAGTTCATACAACCTTAACCATGGAGCTGAGCAATGCCTCTGTTTCTACTTTCTCTTTTGTCATTGAGCTGGCTGAAAATTCAACATCATAGTATTTTCCAATTAAAAATCTTTCACTGAAATTAGTAATTTTTGTTTGCCAGCTTTATTGAAAAAAAAAAAGAACTTAGTAGGTTTCTGGTGTTTGTTTTGTTTTGTTTTGTTTTGTTTTGTTTTTGTTTTGCTAAAAGGAAATAGCAAATGAGAGAACAGCATTTTGGGAATATTTATTTCCAATACTGATGGCTTTCTGAAAGCTTTCTTGTCTTGCAGACAAGAACAAACAAGTAAGAATTAACTTCTGCAAAGCTACAAAGAACAATAGTGCAGGTGCTGTTATTTCGTGGTGGTGGGGAGCGCACAGCTCCCCAGGAAATCTCAGTGTAAGAGGGTAGAGCTTAGGACAGTTGGCTGCAACATGCCATGTAGGTTCCTATGGTCATAACTGAAATGCACAAAATCCAGTTAGCTCTTTTAAGGATGAAAAACACATTCCTTAAAGCAGGATTACATAGGTGTATACACAACACAGGACTGGGAAGACATCTGCATGCTCTTTGACAGACTAGACACTCCCACCATTTTTACATCTGTCTCAGTCCCAATATAATTTTCAATGAGGAATAAACTGTTCATCTCAAAAAGGCAATTCATCCCTATAAGCAATGTGTTCTGTGTTTATTAGAAGCAAACATGGAAAGACATGATAGTTGCCTTTAGTAGACATGGATCAGTGCAGTCGGTGGCTTGTTTTACACGTGGACCAAGGTCTACAGTAGAACTAGTGTAGACTAGCTTTCAGTTGATCAGTGTTTAAATCTTTCTCTCTCATCTCACAGAACACCCTGATGTGCTAATGCTCCTGTCCTCTCTCCCTCTTTTTTCTTCTAGCTCCTAAATCACTTCCATGTTTGGCTGGGCATGTAGCAGCTGATGCAGAGGCTGGCTTAGTCCATGTATATACTGTCTGGGTAGCGGGAAACTGCTGGAGTTACAGTCTTGCTTTAAACAGGGACATGACTTTGGGTCTATCTTCTCCAAACAGCTGTCAATTATCAGACACATTTGTAGAAATTTGTATCTTCATATAATCTATTTTAAAGTGGTCAGTGGGATGAAAAGCTAGCAGAGTACAGATGACAATTGACAGTGCTGTCACATAAAGCTCATTTGCTTAGGAAATCAGAATAAAATTGATGTGGGAGGGCCAGGATAGAAATTGGGACATATGAAAAGTTTCTCAAGGGAAAAAAAGCAAAATTATATCAGCTTGAAAAGCATTCTTTTATGTTGTTCAGGTCAGTTAAATAGCTGAAATAAAATGAAATGTATGATTTCTGGGTTATTTACATCTTATAAATTTCTTCTGTTTCAAAACAAATACATAGTTCTTAAACAAAAATAACAATAATAATTGTAGAAAATGTCTGATGTACTCAATTCTCCCCCCCCTCCCCCATTTCTGGTGTTTAATTTTCCAACAGATCTACTACGTATTCAATTGCCTTGATTAACTTTTGGAGGAATTTAGCTTTGATACTCTAAGTGGTATAATAATAATTTCAGACATTACATTATCCATGCACAGATCATTTACTTGGGCAGTTTTTGGTGATTTATGAGACATACTATATTTGTGATAATAACATCCTTTGACTTCATCCTAATAAGAGTAATTGTCTGCTTATTTAGGGAGTAGGTCTCTGAAATCTAATCTCTTTTTTGCTATGATTTGCCTTGATCTGGCCTCTTAACCCACCTGCCTCTTCTGTTCTTCCACTGCTCATCTGTCTGTTGGCAGAGACAGAGAGACGTGAAAGGCAAGAAGATCGAATTAGCGATGACCATGGAAAGTAGGTCAGAAAGCAGTGATAGATTTCTAGTGGTTCTCAGTCTGAAAACTGCTTGACTGTAAAAACCTTTGTGTATTAGTTTTTGGGCTAATTAATTTTTTAGTGAAAAATCAACTTCCTATTTCAGTTACCAATTCTTTCATATTTTGACTCTCATTTGTTTCCTATAACTCTTAAGAAAACATCACTTCAGCTGTACATGAACAACAGGGAAAAATACTTATAGCTGGGATTTCCCCTCCTGTGCACTGATGACGTTATTCCTGAGAGACTTGTGAATTCGTTACCTGTTAAACCAAATCCGTTTTGTCTTTTCTCTTTATGTGATTTTAAATATAAAAAAGTCATAATTTTTCTGTCTATGAACTCCTGCTACAGCTGATGATAATAGAGATTTGAAAAGCATTAATTTAATGTGGAAAGGAGAAGATACTAATCTAGCCTTGAGAGGTTTCAACAACCCTTTTCCTCCTTAGTGTCCTCCCCTTGTGAACGGAAAGGTTTCAGGTGGCTTTGGTAGCCCTATTCTTATGCATGGTCTTTCAGTAGGGAATTCGCAGGGTTGCTTAGGAAAACAGCACAAATAAATAACTCTCACAGTTGGAAGACTAAAGGCATACAGTGACCAATCATTAGAAAAAAATCTAGTGTCAAGAAGCTGGAAGAAGCAAAGACAGTTTAATCCATAACTTCGGGTTAGTTAAAAGGACCGGTGTCCCAAACTTTCCAGCTAATCTACTTAGAAGAGGATATCCAAAGCATTAATTAAACACTGAAATTCCATGATCTTCAGTGTTAGAACAACTAGCTCTGATTTTCTGTGCTGAATAACCACTTCAGGCTTGACTTGTTTCCACTGTCACAAGCGATATTTCCTTGGCACTGCAAATTGTAAACCTGGCAAATTGCTGTCATTAAGTAATTGTGCTCTCTGTGTGACCAAGGCAGCCGGTTTGTAACCTGCCCCACTCCCGCGCCCCTTCCCAGCTCTGTGTGACACGTGTCGTGCCAGGCTCGGTGACGGGAGCGTCGTCTGCCAGAATTTGGAGAAAAACCACCACTTGCTTCACTCAGGGTAAATAAACAATCATTGGATTCAAAAGGAGAATGCACACAAGGCAATTTCTGCCTCTTTCAAGCTGCCTTTTGAGACAGTGAACGCTCGTGAGATATTTTAAAACGACAGAGCAGCAAAAAAGTGGAATGGCTCCCGCCTTGTTTCTGGCAGGTTTGTGCTCCGTTGCTGAGCCTGTGCCCTCGTTACCCCGGGAACCGAGCACGAGGCATCTCTGCCGGGCACCCGCTCGGCTGGCAGGTTGTCAGCAGAATTTAGGGTGGTGTCTTCTATAGCGATTGAAAAATTCCGTAATGTTTTTTTTTTTTTTTTTTTTTATCTGTAAAGGAGGTTAAATGCGGCTGCTTTCGAGTAGTTTACGGTTGAAGAGTACGCTTCGGAGCGCAGTTAGAGAAGACTGGCTGGGGGACGGGTGTAGTTTGGGTCGGGTCAGCCACTGCGAGTGCCCAAAAGCACGCTGAAGCTTCCCTGACAGCTGCAAAAAATATATAGATGCTATGTCCAGAATGCAAGTAGCAATGAAGGAGTAACTGCGGTCTTTAATCCACATGTTGTTGTGGTAGATATAGAAAAATTCCTTTACATTGGTGATCTTATAGAAAGCTTTGAGTACAAGCGATACGGAGTCTATGTGGTAGTGTGGGATTTGCTGGGAAGGCTCGGCGTGGCCGAGGGCCCTTTGCTTGTGGCACTCACTCCGGTGCCATTATTAATATTTACAGAAGGCGGCACCTACAACTTTCAGACTTTATAGGAGGCAAAGTCTTTGTCTCAAATTTATGAGCCGCCTCAGAGGAATTCACCTGTACTGCACGTAATCTAACAGTGTAAATAAGAAATAGTTTTTATGCTTTTTTCAGCTTTGTTAATTTGTTTAGCCAGCACTTTTGTCTTTTCAGTCTGTGAAGCTATAATATAAAAATATCTAACACATAAATAATGTAATTTATAATATATAAAACTTCATATATAAAGCTATAAAACTGCAAAATAGATTAAAAGGATTATCTCTAAAAATGCATGTTTTGATTATATGACTGAAGACTGATGACTCTCTAACTATGAGGCTTATTGCAATTGCCTTAAAGGCTTTGGGAGAGACTGGAATCCCAGTAGTCCCATGCAATAATCTACGAGCTTCCAGTTATGCTCTTTTACAAGACAGTATGTTCAGAACAGGGTGACCTAGCAGTAAATATTTACAGACCTGACCTAAAATATTTTAAAATCTTTTTTCTGATACCTAATGAAGGGATAGGATAAAGAAGGAATTTACATGTATTTATATATGTTTGATATGTACATGAACCTGTCGAAAGCCTCACACAGATACAGAACAGTGAATAAACTGGGTGAATGACAACAGGCTCAAACACTGAAAATGTAATAAAATGTGTTTTTCCAAAATAGGGCATAAAATTTTGTGCTAGTGCGTGTGGGGCTGGGAAAGGGTGGGGAAGGAGAAGGATAAAGATTTTATTGGCACTTCTAAGAATGAGTTGTCTAACTTCTTTGTGAGGAATGTACTCTTCCCAGAATCATGGCTATAAAACCTTTTATCATTTTCTGTCCGGTACCTATTTGATGGTCTTTTCATGTCACTGTCTTTAATTGCATAAAATAGAAACAGGCAGATGCAAAACAGGATGATGTAACTGTTCCACAAGTTACACAAGTTAATAGTTACACACCAGTTATACGAGCTCTGAATTAACAGTTTTATATAATTCATTGCTGGAGCCTGATTCGGGTTTCAAGAAAAGTCAATCTCAAATCATCCTATAACGTATCTCTTCAGAAGAGCAACTGACAACTTGTCAGCTTAGTTGAAGAGCTGAGAAAACTCAAACCAACTTTAGCTGATACTTTTCAAAGGAATTTGAATGGACAAGGAATTCCCAGTGTTCCTTGTCCTACAGGAACTGGTCTTCAGAAAGCGAGTTTGGGACTTCCTGATAATCAAAAGCACTTGATATATTTCAAATTGGGCACCTGAAGATAAAGTATACTCAACCAGCTTTTGACCTTGTGATTGTTTTTTTTTTTTCCCCTTTGTTTTTCCTGAGTTTTCTTTTAGTTGTCTAAGGTTTTTTTCTCATTTTTCCTGTTTGTTCTGCCCATCGCCTTTTAGGCAGGACAAAAAAGGTGTAGGTTCCACAAGGTGTCACAGCTGCTGTTTTGCACTAGTGAATTCCACATCACTGAAGAAAATCATTAATCAGTATATTGAAATACTGAGCAACATTTTGACTTTGAATTGCCATATGTTTCAGGTGTTGCTTGTCAGTTTATAGAGAATATAGATTATAAGCTATCAGATGGTCCTACTGATTTTCCAAATCCTCTTCCCTGGTCTGAACACAGTTTTGGAGAAAACCCTGTGCTTCAGAAGCGTGTGAGGACACTCTTTAAAATAAGCATGAACTTGAACTGCATATAAAAGTTTTCCTGGTTCAAGGTCTAGAGAGTAACAAAAAGATAATTCTCTGAGAGGTCATCAGGTATTAAAGGTGTTGTAAAAACTTGCTGGAGACAACTGGAAACCAGTAAATGAAGTATTTATTATGGGATGCAGTAGTAACAACTTTTCTTCTACCCTCTTTTTCTATGAACAAAAAATCAGCCAGGCTTTTCCACCTAGCCTAAACTTTCTAGGAAAAAAGGACAGAACTGATGCTGAGGAAGGTCTGCAAGGTGATGCAGCCCAGATCTGAAAAGCTGTGATTAGTCAACAACTGGACAAGGTGAGAGCTTCAGTGAAAATGTTTCACCCAGGGAACAGCTGAGCTGAATTATGATGAATAGAAGTGATCCAGAGGACTGAGCTAGGGATTCAACACCTTTCATGAGTTTGTAACCTTCCAGGAGTAGGACTAAGGATATGAAAGAGCTGATTATTTTCCTGCGGGTAACGGTGAGATGAGGTGCCTTAGACATTTTGTTAGTGCTCTGTTCTTGGGGTTTGGCATATTTAGTTCTCCACAGACGCTCTCTTCTGTTGCTACCAGTCTGTGGGACTCATTGGAGGCTTGTTCTGATGAATTTATGACAATAAGTTCAGTTTCCAATTATGCTGGAAAAAATTATCACTTTATGTGTAGAGAGGTATTTCGCCTATGGATTTACTTTGTGCCAGGCCTAAAGGTGTTTGCATGTACAAGTTGTGAGCCAGAGTCTTGTCCTAAACACTGAGAGGGATGCTTCCTTTAACCCGCTTCCAGAACACCCCGTTTTGCTTGTGGAAGTGTGTAATAACAAGGCCACAATTCTAATTCTGTTTGAGAGGTGTAATCTGTAAGGACTGAATATATGAAGGCTATGAGTTTAAGCAATGACTTACGTGCTTTCATAGCATGCTGATTAACATGAACTAACATTTTCAGTGAGTAGCTGGCTGTACCTTATTCTTCTCAAGAACCTTTCACAGGTGTACAGGATGAATATACCATATAAAATTTAGATGAGTGCCATCTGATGTCTGAATATAATTTAAGCAACTACAAGTAGAAATTAAACATCTACATAAAGCAGTAAACCCCTTTTGAACATAAAAATGAGTGCCATTAGCAGCTGGAATTTGCATAGAACCTTTTAAATCCAAACCCACTTTTGCTGCACTCAGAAACTGGCAACATATGGTGGCAGAGCACAGAATAAGGCTATATTTAGTCTTGTATGACAGGTGTAAACACAAGTGTTTAGATGAAAGAGGGTGGGCTTTTTATTGATAACATATCCTGAAATGTGTATTTTTCCAGAAGTTAAACGCTTGTGGATTTGTCTTTTGGCTAGTGAATATTTTCTTCCTTACAAGCAGAGAAATTCTGTGGCGATAGAGAGCTCATTTTTTGCCTACAGGATTTAACTATGCTTTTGCTAAAAGTAGTTCAAAACTTCCACATTACCAAAAGCATTAGATGGCCCTTATAACAGAAGAAAGCAAGCAAATTTTAAAAATTGCAACTTTAAAAAAAATAAATGTGGTAACACACCTTAAATGGATAATTCTGTAGGCAAATTCTGTGGAAAATCCATTACATAAAAAAGAAGGAGTAGGCATGGAATCATTTCTGTTCTTGGGGCAAAAGCCTTCCTCGTAACAGACTTGACTTGACACTGGAGTGTGCTGGTCCCTGCTAGACATTGGGCTCGGTAGGTTTAGTCTGACCAGTATGCAATTCCTTATTTTAGTGCTGGATCAAGGCACTATGAAGAATTCAGACTGCAGTTTTATCTAGTAAGGGAGAGAAAAAGGCATTCAGGTATATGACATCGGCACTAAGGTAGGCAGTTCCAAGCATTCTGCAGCTGCAGAGCAGATCTGTAAATAACTGGTCTATGTTTTGGTTTCTAAGCCCACAGGGTACACCTGAGTCATGCATTCAAGAATGTACTTGCAACTATGACAGCCTGAAATCATTGTTTCGACTACATGAAAGCTGCAAGTCTCATTTCATGGCATCAGTTTGACAGCTTAGGCCTTAAAAACCCCTTTTGTACTGAAAGTTTGTGACTTATGGCAAAAGTGGCTGTGAGATTGTCAGCAATCAAGCTCATGTGCAAGCAGTATATTGTGATTTCCACTGCATATTAGCAGTGGGGTGCAGTCTTGAGTCTGGCGTTTGTTTTTGTATGTTTTTCGAGTAGTGTTGAAGAGTGTTCTTCAACTGAATGGGAAAACTCAGCTGGTCTGAAAAGTAGTATCTCTTAATTTCAGTGGGAGCTAGTGGCCATTTTCAGTGTGCAGGTTTGGGTACTCTACTGAGTGTGAAAACTGTTTAAAAAAAAAAAAAAGCCTCCAAAACCCCAAAATATGCAATATAGAACATTAAGATGTTTCTTATAGAAATTCCTTGTGTTTGGTGGTGAGTGGAAAAGTGGGGCTGAGTATGTCCACAGCTGCCACTAAAAAAGCCACTACAGCTGGTTTACGCTGACCTGCCAGGAGCTACAGGGCTCATGGGCTCTTCCAGAGGCTACTACTCTGTGCCTTGGGGTCCACCTCGAACCCCAGCTCTCACACGGACCAGATTTGCTCCGCCTTGCCCAGCCACAAAGACTGACTGCAGTGGCTCGAAACGGACCTGGTTCACCCCTTGGGTTTCTTTATTAAGGCTGTACAGCAACTGAAAAGCACTGAGAGCGTTTTGCTCCTTAATTGTCACCAGCACCATAGCATTAATTACCCAGCAACTTGAATCAAACTTACACCTCTCCTTCACCGCTGTCTAATCAGCTCCTTAGACAAAATCCTATGGATTATAATTTTCATCATGTGCCTTTTTAACTGGTGAATTAATTTATTAATATGCAAAACATGTACACAAAAACTAGTCATTAGCAGCACCACATGTTCAGTACCAGCTATATATGTTTGAAAGCTATTTCTGGTATTTCCCAGGCTGCATGTCTTTCTCCACACAGTGCCACAAGTAGATTTTTCCTTGTCCTTTAATGGACTACGGACATCTTTCCTGCCAGTCTCTATTTCAGTTGCACAGGTATGCTAATTAGATTTTGAATCTTCCGTATCTTCATATCGTTGTGTTAATGACCTTTGCCCAGCATCACTTGAACATTCTTCTGGTCAACGGGAATCTTTTTACGCTTGGGACATAAGCTGTCTGAGATACGGACCTTTTGTTACGTATGTGTACAGTGCTTAGCACAGTCCTCAGTCTGGAGCCGCCGGAACTCTACTCCTGCAGTGTTTCAAAGCATCTGAAACTGGCAGCAGAATTTAACACTTCCAGTCTGTAACCAGTTGGCATTATCAATCTGTTTCGGTATGTGTCTGAGTGCTGTTTAAAGATCTGTAATAATGAACAAATTTCTATCATTAGAGAGCCGAGACTACGGCATTTAATTTCAAAATAGCAGCACGAGCTCACAATTTCAACAAGAATCACTTAGAAATAAGAATACTCTTCCTGATTCCTTTTCTAGAATATGCCCATCTATTGTGATTTGCATTAAAAATAAACTATTTGTAAGCTAGGGATTCTTTAAGTTATACTACCTGTTGGTGTCATGTATTCACTGTGTGCAATTAAAAGTTTAGAGTGACATACTGTCACCAGAAGGAAATACTATAAATAAAGAAAAAGTCCAGTTTTGCATAAAAAAGGACCCAGTCCTGCTCTGCAAAGTCACACAACACCTCCCTGTTGTGAATTGGGCATTTCTCTATTTGCACATCACAGTGAAAATCAGGGTCCTAATGACAACTGATTGTTATTGTATGTACTATAACTAAATTATAGACAGCTTCCATTTTCTACTTGTCTCTCATTGCATGTGGGAATAGAGTTGTATTTAATAATTCAAGCATCAATTTTTGCAAAATGCATGCCCTGATCCCAGTTTTTTTCCATTATTGCAAAAAGAGCTCAGGTCACAAAATGATCTGTAGTTAAAAAAGGAAAAAAGTCATAGTAGCGAAAAGTCAAAGACGATGCACACAAATGAATAAGGATGGCTATAATAAGATATCTGCAATTAGAGTAATTTATGACATATGGGAAGAAAAAAGAGAGGACAGCAGAGCAAATCCACTATAGCAATGAATTACAGCATTTAATGACAGTCTTGATTACTAACAAACCTGATGGTATTCAGGACATCGGAATGAACTCTGCAGTGGTCTAAAAAAGCAATATTTTGAGGAAAGATACCTTTACTAGTCCAACCACAGTATAATAAAAAGAAGAGAGCCTTCAGGTGCATATGTTTATTTTCCACACAGACTTTCAACACCATCCGCTGTTTCGAAGCCTTATTTCCCAAGAGAGTTGAATCTTTTCTAGCAGTTTGTCAACGTATTCTAAGAAACAAATGACCTGCCTCTTTGAAGAACTATATATTTGTCAGAAAATCGAGTGTTACTACTACCTTTCAATGTACCGTTGGCTTTAATTTGGATCAACTTGTATCACAACAATATAAAAAATAACCTACAACTGTTCAGGAGCATTTTGTGATTGCCTCCAAAGGTCACGCAAGAGGCTTGCCCTACCAAGAGCCTTGCATAACAGATTTCTGTTTCCTCGTCTTTAACCACATTTCGGAACCAAGCACCGCACTGGGTTTACGTGGCGAGGCGTGGGCAGCCGGGGGGCTGCAGGGCGGCCTCTGTGAGGAGAG
>NW_010548601.1:0-14900 GCF_000687285.1 Phaethon lepturus
TCACCACAATTCTCTGGGCTCAGCTGTCCAGGCAGCTTTTTACCCAGCAAAGAGAATGCATTAGCCAACCTGGGTTGTTTTAATAGAACCAGCTGAGGGAGGAAAAGCACACCAGACAGTGAAATGCAACCCAAACCCTGTTGTATTCATAATATGCAAAGAGCAAACTGCAATGCCATTGAATTGAAAAAACAGATAACGTGTCATCTCATTTGAATTGTAGCATTTGATCTGCAACTGAAATCCTTTTAATTAATCAAAGGGATTGAAAACAAAAAGCAAGTACCTAGTCCTTTTAACATGACAGCAGGGTACTTTTTTTGTTCCATTAAGTACATCTAATTGCAGTCCAAAAGTGCACAGGCTTCTTCACCAATTTATACTTTGTTTTTCAAAACATTTTGAAGAGACAGAGAATGAGTCAGAGAAGAGCAAAAGGCATCCCGGTTGATGCTCAAATCATTTTTTTTTTAATGTTCACTGAGAAGAGGGGAGTTTGAAGGCAGATACTGCATAGTAAAAGCTTCCTTCCTTGTTTCTTTTTCTAAAGAATTACCTGATTTGACTCAGAGAAACACCAACAAAAATACAGGGGTTCCTGTAAGCTGAAACAAAAAAGGAGCTGTTTAAAATATTTTCTGCACTGTTTGGAAACATTTATTTCAAATAAGAACCAAAGAGACTTTCATCTTCAAGAGGAACAGAAAAATGGGGCAATTCCAGACTCCAACCAGGAGGAGACAAAAATAATAAGAAAGAGTAAAGAAAAAGTTAATGACAACAATCACAGTATTAACCTTTCCTTTAATGACATTATATTAATTTCTTGTGGCAGCAAGCTCCATGGTTCATATAGATGTTAACATTCCAAAATGTTGAAAAAAATGAGGTAACGTAGGAACTTTGTCATAGAGAGAGAAGATAATGGCTCACCAGGGCCTCCTGGAAGTTTGACAGATTCAAAATATCTGACTGAGAATATTTAGGCAAAATACTTACTACATAGAATATATAGGATCTCGTTTTCATTAGATGTTGCATTATGTACAGCATGGTACATCTACACAGAGCTTGCTGAATATTGTGAAATAGGTTTCTAAAGTAAGAATAAATGTACTGGCTTAAATGTGATCACTAGTAAACCTCTCACAAAAGAGGCAAAATGAACATCTGAGTACAAAATTTATTACAGCGTTGTAAAAGGGCTTCTAAATGTGAAATGGACATAGAGAAGGTTCTTAAATATTGAAGTGATGAAATCTTGGTTGATTAAATACATGTATAGCCACTCCCAGTCCTGAGATCAAGTACCACATAGGTTAGTGAATTAAATTTGTATTTTGTTTCCAACTCTTTACTTCTGCTTACATTTCTACTGACTTCCTCCTATGAAAACAAAGGCAAATTCTTCTCTCTTTACACGTGTAAACTGAAAGTAAAGAATAAACTTTTATATAAAGCTGTGATATTCTCAGCTTTATAAAATTGGAATCTCATTCTTGGCCAGCAGCAATTAAACCCAAGATCTTACTGTATTAGGTCTTCTATTGATGTGTTCTTACAACCTGTAAACACGTAATTAAAAAAAATCTGTCTTGCATTTATCTTCTAAACATATTTATCATAAAATATTCATTCTAGTACTACATTCTCTTTCAAATGTACTTCTGTTTGTTTTGGGCTTTTTTTGCCAATCCTTTTATTCTTTAACCAATCTTTCAAAATAAGACATTCAGTCAATGAATTTCACTGAATATTTTTCATTGGAGTCAAATATTTCCCTTCGGGTCTTCTCTGCCTTTTTTTTTTTTTTTTTTTTTTTTGAGTTATTTCTGTGGGTATGTTATGCATAATGAATGCTAACATTAGCAATAATGTATGTGTCCCAGATATGCCCATAGTCACATGCACACTTACTAATATTTAAAGAATCAGAATAATTTTGACATGAATACTTAACTTATCTAATAGACTCTGAAATGAAACTGTCTTTCATTTGCAAGATTTCCATTGGATCAGAGATAAGTCCAATGGCAGATCTGTGAGCAAAAGCTCCCTCTGCTTCTGTTTGTGAAAGACAACAAATGTGTGAAGATATCCAAGAATTATCTTCCTGTATTGCAAATATTTAAAAAAAACAAACTGAAAATTAATAAGCAGAACTCACTCACCACCACTAAGTATAGCAATCTCTAACAGGCTTTGAAGAAATTTACTTATATCAGTGCAATGCAGTCCCAATATATATCAGTGATTTGTAATTTAAAAAGCACTAGAAAAAGTTATTTCTTAGAGAGAGCCCATTTTGTATGAATTTGCTAAAATGACACTGAAATTTTCCAAAGGTATTCTAAAGGTAGCACAAAGCTAGCTACCTTCGCTCTGACTGATAATGAGAGGTGAAGTGTAGGGTGGATAACTGTTAGATTTCAATGCTGAAGGGTATGAAGAGGGTGGGGTTATAACACAGACTGAACACCCATCTGGTGCCAGAATATAAAATAAATGTATCCAGAGAGAATAGATTCCTTGGATTACAAGGGGTGGAACAAAAAGTTAGAGATGTGTATTTCTGAGGCAACCCATCAATTATGCATTCAACATCCTATTACATTATCTGCAAATGCAGGTATTGAAGTGTTAAAGCAGATTTTGTCTTCCTTGAAAAAAAAATTAGGTAACTCAAAAAAACCCCCATGAATATTATGCAAGTACTTAAAATAATAAGCATTCACATTGACATATGTACATATCTGTCCAAATAGGAATGTTAAGCACAAACAGTTAAGTGCCTTAGAGAATATATTAGTATATGCATACAATTTATTTAAATGAATGGCTTATATTACACATTCCCATGTGTAGAAGATTAATTCCATCTGCAGCGACACAAATACCAAACGAAATATTGTAACCCAGTTTCTGTGAAAGAAACACTGCCACTGATTTTTCATTATTATAACGACTGTACTAGATTGCACCCTAAGACACTAGAACTTTCTTTGGCTGAGAAAACACTTTTCTATGAAATTCTTGACAGGTACAGAGATACTTTTAAGCTTATGTAATCCCACAAGGCATCCTTATTAGCTGATACAGCAAAGATCTTAGCCCAATATTTCATCCCCATCATGTATTTCAGAGACAGCACTTCGCTAAAGCTAAATGATATGAAGGAAATAGTGAATTAATCAGTTTTATTTGCTAACACACCCAACAAGACCTCATCCATCCCGAAAAGGCAACACTACCTACCCAGCCTACTCCAAGCCCTGATTATATTTACTTTTGTCAGAAAGCAGCACACCTGGGGCCAAACTGCTCCCACTCTGGTTTTCAGAAATCAGCTGTCAGAAAAGGATCGTGATTTGATGACATGCCCATTTTAAACCACCTGCACTGAGGGGTCCATGCACTTCTGTGTTACTACAACAAATTACAAGGGCTCTATAAATTCAGGCTCTGACTGTCCCTTAATCCACTGAACAGGACTTCGCTGCTCCTCAGTTCACCATCACCTCCAGGACCAGTATCCCCAAGCCAGATGTGGAGCTCCAGAAGTGGCCTCCCAAACTTGGCACAGGAAGGACACATCGCTTCCCTCAGCCTATGGGCTCCTGTCTTGCACTGCAGCCCAGCATACTGGTAACCATCTTCACCGCAAGGGCACACTGCTGACAAAGAAAAGCCCATACAGTTTTTCTTCCAAATTTTATCAACTTAGTTTTATGTGCAATAAACAGCTCCACAGCCTCTACTGCTGTAGAGAAAAGAGCAATACCACCAGAGGTGAGTCTTGCACAAACCTCACGACGAGGAGATCAAGTAGTGCAGATGAATCTTTCAATTTTCTTATTACTTGTTGGTACAAAGAGCTGAGATCCACCTGCCTCCCTTTCCATTCCCTGATCCCTCCTTAGGTGTCACCCGAAGGCAAGCAGAGACGCGGGTCAGGAGGAGACAGAACAGATGACAGACTCCTCTGCTCACTAGCTGCATTGCTGATCTGCAACAAAGCCGGCTAATATTTTGCCTTTCTGAAGGCACCTGTGCTCTGTGCAAGCCCCAGAAGGGTCATGCCTCACCTGGGGGTGCCATGTTGGCCGTTGTCACTGCCGAGAGCTGCCTCACAGGGTGACCGGTCTGGCACCTGCTCACAAGCTTTGTGTGAAAACGTCTGACAAAACACTTTGTCAGCCCAGCCAGCTGGGAACTTTGCCACCAAAACCCAATACTTTTTGTCTTTTGAGTGTGGCCTTTTCCCTCAGTGGCAGGGTCTGCAGCTTGAGGGGAGGCCGCAGTGAGACACCAAAGCCAGCCCACGGCCTGCTGAGGCAAACCAAACAGGGCGGGTCAGGCCATGGGCTCCCTGTGGGGTGGCCCAGGCCCAGGGCCCTTGCAGAAGCACCCAGGAGGCAGCTGTCTTCTGTAGGCTGAATTAAAAGGGCCTCTTATAAGAAGGCATAAAGTCATATAATGTAATTTCTACCCGGTGTAATGCTATTGCTGTGACAGAGGGATGGTCAAAGACCTGTGGTGCAAACAGGAATGGGACCATTAGTCTTCAGAGTAAATATCTGCGCATCTGTCATTATAGATAGGCCAAAAGGAATTTATTACCTTTTCCTCCCTCTGTATATGCATTTTTCTAACTCATTAAGCTTTGCAGGCTAGCATGCAAGTCAAATGAGGATTGATAGTTTCCCAGTCCCTCTGGCAGATAAGCCATAGGCATAGCAAAGCAGAGGAAGTGTGCTGTGGTTTTTTTCCTTTTGTGAGTGATTTTGTGAGTTACAGGTTTTGTCAGGTTTTTTTAATTGTTGTTTTGGGGGTTTGTTTAACTTTTGGTTCAGGTGGTAAAGATTGTTTCACCACAATGCTATTCCCTTTGAACTGACAAACAGGAATCACTGAGCCGCTCACCCATGTCCTTCTCCTCTCCATGGCAAACTCCAGCACCTGCTCCGGGCTCTCTCTCACAGGGTCTTCTGCAGAGGAAGGTTTGAGGTCCTCTCCCAGTGAAATGTGCTTTCTCCTGTCATTTACATCATACAGTACTTCCCCTTTTGGCTAAGGTAGCAGCACAGATGAGGACATGAAATCAGGTTCTGAAGTTTAATTAATGTGGTTAGAAAATTGGATAGAAAGGCAATTTAAGATGCTGCCACTGAGGGAAAAAACCCTTGCTGACACCAGAGAATTGGACTCATAATGTACTATTCACGTAACACTAATCTCTCTATGTCTGAACTGACAAAGATGGTTTTTCAGTAATTGAACACCAGCTGGCATCAGGATTTTGAATAATATGAACAGTTGTAATGCAATTCTTATTGTGTCTGTTTATATTTCCTTTGCAGCTAAGTTTCATTATGGGTTGATACCTACTTTCTCTACAAGGAGGGAGTCCAATTTGTCATTCATATTTTTACTTGACATACTGTCTCCAGCTGCTCAATGAATAACCCAAATTTCAAAGGAAAATTTAAAACTGCCACTGAACTCTTCGCTGTGGTTCAATTCATTGCTCATCTTGCTCATCTACAGACCATGCTACCATAAGCAAACTTAGACCATGCTCAGGTATCACAGCTGGGACTTTCTAAGATCTGCAAAACAGACTAACCACTGTCAAGCATTACCTAATTGTCAAAGTTGCCTGAAATCCACCATGTCTAAGTTCTGTTGCAATTCAGAAGTGCTTTACTTGCATCCCCTCTTACATGCCATTAGATCATACCCTGTTCAAATAGAAAACACTTAAAAATGAAAGAGGAGGTTGACAGGACCTTTCCAAAGTCACTTAGTGGTGAAAGATTTGCAAAGGAAATGGGAAATTGAGGATCAAGGTCCCTTCAGCTTGGCATGACAGTGCCTGAGAGTGTGTTTCCTCATCAGACTGAAAGCAAGGAAGCAAAAACACACAGCCAGAAATGCAAGAACCCTGTGACCAATTTACTCTTTTTTCGGGTGAGGGGAATTAGGAGACAACACGGTTTCTGATCTCTGGGAGAACCATGTGTGTGCTTTCCACTTAAAAGCCAATAAATAAATGAGCTCTAGGTGCAAGAAATAGAACCCAAGACAGTCTTCCCACTGAGTGGCAAAATCAGAATTTCTCTTGATTATTCTCTCTTTGGTGCCATGAGTTTTGCATCCCTTTTGCACTGGCCTAGCCTTGAAGAGAGTTGCCCTACCTCAGACTACTTTGTTGCTGTAAAGCTGGAGCAGCGGGGTAAAGTCCTTGCAGTCTGCTGAGGGTCAACAGTGTGCTTTCTTATTTTGGGACAAGTGTCGTAACTGCAACACTATTGAACTATGGAAATTGTTCTCATCCTTGCAAGCCTCTCCAGTGTATACAAAAGAGCTCAAATTCTGGGTCCTGAACTCTTGTTCTTCAGTCCCATTTAGCCCTTTCTGTTGGAAAGTATTTCTTTGCCCCCTCAGCAAGGCTGAGATGATGACTGAATTCAATGAACAGTATTTGCCAAAGGAAAAAAAAAAAAAAAACACAAGGGAAAAATGCCCAGGATGGCAAAGTAATTCATTTACAATTTCTGCAACAGAATATTTCAAATGTTTAGGCTATAACTAGGAAAGAAATGTAGGTGAGGAAGAGGCAGTTGCATCAACAGTGCTGCTGTCTTTTGCACAGTATAGACTTTACATTAAGTAGTCCATCCAATCTTCAGAAGAAACAGAAATTCTAGGTCCTTCTCTGCCTGACTGAATGCCTGGTTTGAGCCGAGATTTCCACCTCCTGATAGAACAGCCCAAAGCTCTCACTAAAAGAGAGGTTTGGCTCAACCCCTTAATCAAGTCCTATATTCTTGTCATACAGTCATCCATACTTGCAGCCCTAGAGATGTGTGTGAACTGAGAACTGTAGGAGACATGCAGCGTCATGCCACGCAGTGCCATTTCAGAAATGCCTCAGCTACTTCTGAGTGAGCTCAGATGACTACATGACACTGCATGAAGAAAATACCACTATATTCAACCAGGTGCAGTGATGTAGATCTCTTGTGGTCCTCAGTCTGTCTTTCTGTTAGGGCAATATGATCCTGTTGTGTCACCATGATGTTCTAGCAATCACATTTCATGACCCAACAGTTTCAAATGTATCTTTGCCCAAGGTTTAAAAAAATAAATGGATACAGAAGTATTAATTTATTTTTCAAATAAATCTGAAAATATATTATACCTAGAAGATGTTGCAGACTCATGATGTCACCTAGCTTAAAGGTAAACCCCATGTTTTCCATTTAATGCCTTCCTTTTTTCACCCTCCAGGCAGTGAACACCTCCAGAAATAGATCGAGGTGATTATTCATTGGATTTATATTGTTCAGATTAATAAGTTTATTTGGTGTATTTGTGCTTCAGAAAACCTGTGAGTGAACGGACTATATAGCATTGTCTACAGTCAGGTAGCCTATTTACGATGTTGGTATTAAATTACAGGTGGTTGTTGCCGTTGCAGCGTTCCTATATAATGTGTTGAATTTACAGCAGGTGTGATTTTTTTAAGAATCAGGACTGAAACACTGGGTATTCTTCTTGAATGACTAGATTTCACAGCTCCTTAGCTATTGAGGGACATGGGAATGTTAATGACAGTCAGAATGGCTAAAGCTACATATGCAGTATGTAGAGAAATATTTAATAATGCACATGAAATCAGTAACAACAATTCTTGGTGCATTGATTTTTAACATTCAGGTAATGAGTTCTTTGTGGTCCCAAAGACATAAACAAAGGAAGGGTGCTCTTGAGAGGCAGAATGCCACCAGACCTTTTGCCTGATGTATGTATGCGTTTTCTTTCCTGTTAATAATGCTGCAGGGCACCTCCACACTTAAAACCCAAGAACAAAATAACAGAATAACAACATCCAAAACAAACAAACAAACAGCTTGTTGGAGGTAGGAGAGTCCTTTAGTTCCTCCTCCTCCATGAGGAAAGTTGCCTAACTTACTTTCTCCATTCTGTCTTCCAGTTCATCTTATTTCTATCCTTCCCAAATTTCCTAAATGATATTGTAACAACAGGAATTAACACACTGCTGAACATATTTGCCTGTATAGGAAGAAAAAAGGGAAGAAGCCTCTTTCTCTTTATTTGTTTGGAACTATGTAAGTTTTCCTCAAAGGTAATTTTAGGCTCTAATAATACTCATCGTTGTGATGGAACAGGTGTAACTTTTGGCTTAAACCACCAATAATCAACATGAAATAGTAAACATTCATAAAGTAGTTAGATTTATTTTTATAGTAAATTCTGACATTAGTCACATAAGAGCAGCTGTACTTGGCTAAAAAAATGTAAAATGTTCCCAGCATTGCTGCACTCTCTGCTTTTTGTACGTTTAGTAGTAAGCATATCAGTTTCAAACTGTTTAAGTTTCTTTTTTACTTCTAGATAAATGAAAGAAAATAGTTGGTATGAGCACTGCAAAGCCAGTATTGAATTACCTCTTATCATACTGTTAATGATCCCTCTCAAGTACTGGAGCTGTTTTTTACAAAATGTAAAATACAAATTTGTGAAATACAAAAAAAGTCTTCCCTTCTCCAGTGTGTACTGTTTGGGTTCATTAGTATTCCCTTTGCAACATGGCTTTGTGTCACCACAGCGGCAGCTGTTTGGTTGGGTGCTTTCTGCTCTTAGTGGAAAGCACATCCAATGTCATATCTGCAGCAGACAGAGAACTAATTAGGCAGCAGTGATATTCTCCCTCATAAAGAGACAAATATTGAGGATCTTGTGTAGAATTCTGTTAGAAAGATAGAATTTCAAGTCTGTGGATGTCTGGCTGTTGATCCTCACATTGAGATGTGCTGTCTGCTATTACAGATTGCCCCAACATTTCCATACTCCATTTCCTGTACATAATTTTGAAGATACAGATTCTTTCCATCACAACGTCGGCAGGCAATGGATCAATTGTTACCACATATCTAAAATTCATTTCCCAAGATTTTTGCACCCTTTTCGTCTTTTAGTTTTGGGGAAAATGACCAAAACCAAGAACACTTACTCAGTCTTTTTCTGGATTCAACAAAATAAATGGAAAAAACCCTCAAAAAGACAAATTCATGCATGCTTGCTTATCAGGAGGAATTTCATAGAATCATAGAATAGTTTGTATTGGAAGGCACCATCCAGTCCAACCCCCCTGCAATCAGCAGGGACATCTTCAACTAGATCAGGTTGCACAGAGCCCGATCTAACCTGACCTAGAATGTTTCCAGGAATGGGGCATCTACCACCTCTCTGGGCAACCTGGGCCAGTGTTTCACCACCCTCAGTGTGAAAAATTTCTTCCTTAGATCTAGTCTAAATTTACATTCTTTTAGTTTAAAACCATTACGCCTTGTCCTATTGCAACAGGCCCTGCTAAAAAGCCTTCCCATCTTTCTTAGAAGCCTCCTTTTAGTACTGGAAGACTGCAATAAGGTCTCCCCAGAGCCTTCTCTTCTCCAGGATCAACAACCCCAACTCTCTCAGCCTGTCCTCATAGGAGAAGTGTTCCATCCCTCTGATCATTTCTGCAGCCTCCTGTGGACCTGCTCCAGCAGGTCCATGTCTTTTGTGTGCTGAGGGCTCCAGAGCTGGACACAGGACTCCAGGTGGGGTCTCACCAGAGCACAGTAGATGGGCAGAATCCCCTCCCTCGACCTGCTGGCCATGCTGCTTTGGGTGCAGCCCAAGATGCGGTTGGTCTTGTGGGCTGTGAGTGCACATTGCTGGCTCATGTCCAGCTTTTCATCCACCAATACCCCAAGTCCTTCTGCACAGAGTTGTTCCCAATGCCTTCATCCCCCCAGCATGGACTGATACCGGGGCTTGCCCTGACCTACGTGCAGGACCCTGCACTTGGCCTTGTGGAACCTCATGAGGTCCACACAGGCCCATTCCCTGAGCTTGTCCAGGTCCCTCTGGGTGGCATCCCATCCCTGAGGTGTGTCAACAGCACAACTCAGCTTGGTGTCATCTGCAAACTTGCTGAGGGTGCACTTGAATTTGTAACTTTCTTTACTGAGTAGTTTCCATGAAGAGTATCACAGCTGTCTTATGACAGTACAAAGTACTTTTCTTGCATTCAAGAACGAGATAAAGTTGCATATTTTCATATGAAAATAGCCCATTTGGTACAATTGTCAAAAATAGCTCACAAATTTTCCTGGAAAAAAGAACTTTATCTGTGGAGCAAACAGAGACTAAGAGACTGTGAGTCTGATATTTTTATGAGAGCTGATTGTGAGCTAAGAGGGAAGAACCTGCTAAGACACGCATTGAAACATGTCTGATTTTGTTAGCCTTTTAAATTCTAACAATTCAGTGGGTCCGAGAGCAGCACCACAAAAAAACGTGTCTAGACCATCCAGTTTCTCTCCCAGCTTCCAGCTCATGTTTTCACTTTAGGTTTCAGCTTCAGTTTTATTATTTACTATTAGCCAGCAGACTGTTGCATGGCCTAGAAACCCATAAGCTGTTTTCAAGGACAGTACATGAAAAGATTCTCCTCATGTAGTGTGAAAAACTGATGATCATCAAAAGAGTAGGACTTAGAATTTGTAAAAGGGTTATTCAGCTAGAACATTTCTAAAGTTATTCTTCAGTTATCAAACATAAGCAAGATTTTTTTTTTAGGTGATAGATTTTCCAGATTCTTTTCACTCCCCCTGATTTAGCGATGTGAACAGGAAAAAGAATCTTTGATTTTTCATAATAAAATGAAAGAAGCAGCAGTGAAAGTTTACACAATCTGGTTTTGCAAATAAGAGAAAGAAGCCACTGTGAGGATAACAAGCAGATGAACGATCCTGAAACACAGGGAAGATGACTGTTTAACTAAAGCAATATCAGAAATGAAGTAAGTAAATGACAAAAATGTCTTTAAAACTTTGTTTTACTGTGATGCCTGTATCACTGTGCAGAGCCACCCACTCTCATCCTATCCAAACACTTCCATTTACTTTTATCCACCTGTGTTTCTCATCTTATAATTAAATGGTGAATGCACTGGAGTAAGATTTACTTCCTTCTTTGTGTTTGAACAGTACCTTGCACAAATTGCTCCCTTGTCTCTGGCTGAGAACAGTAGGTGCTGCAGAAATTAAAATAAAAGCTGGATCCAGAGACTTTGATAAAGAGATACCATGATTCATCTAGATAGAGAGATGATAGAGATGATGGCTTCAAAAACATGTAAAAAGAAAGGAGACAGCCACATAAAATCACAGAATCAGAATCACAGAAACACTAGGTTGGAAAGGACCTTCAAGATCATCAAGTCCAACCATTAATCCAGCGCCACCATGTCCCCTAGACAATGTCCTGCAGTGCCACATCCACACGTTTCTTGAACACTTCCAGAGATGGCGACTCCACCACCTCCCTGGGCAGCCTGTTCCAATGCCTGACCACTCTCTCAGTGAAGAAATTTTTCCTAATATCCAATCTAAACCTCCCCTGGCGCAACTTGAAGCCATTTCCTCTTGTCCTATCACTAGTTACTTGGGAGAAGAGGCCAACACCCTCGTTGCCACAACCCCCTTTCAGGTAGTTGTAGAGAGCAATAAGGTCTCCCCTCAGCCTCCTCTCCTCCAGACTAAACAACCCCAGTTCCCTCAGCCACTCCTCATTAGACTTTTTCTCCAGACCCCTCACCAGCTTCGTTGCCCTTCTCTGGACACGCTCCAGCACCTCAATGTCCTTCTTGTAGTGAGGGGCCAAAAAGGGGGAAAGAGGAGAAATTATTAGTGTTAATAGATGCAAAGATATCATAACTGCTTCAGAATGTCTGAAAAACGAATTGTGAAGTGTCAGTAAAGTACATTTCATGTCCAGTCACTGTAGATGATATATCTCTCTGCTAGAGATGATGGACTGACCCACTATGGCCATTCTGATGACATTATATAAATGACTAAGTGATACCGAAGAAACAGACGGAGATGTGGCAAGCAGTCAGAGAAGGAACAGAAGACTGTAAAGTCTGGAAAACCCATGGCAGGTGTAATTTCGAGAAGTACAGATAATGAAGAAGAAGTACAGAAAGTGAGACCTCAAGTTAAAATGCAACTATTAGAATTGGAAAACAGCCAGGACATCTGGGAAGGAGGGAGAGTGATTGTGGAGTGGCAGGTCAAGCCCTGCTGGATTTCACTCACCTTGGTATTGAAAAGTCAGCTAGACCCTATGTGGAGATAGAGGAGAATCAGAATGGAGAAACAAAGTTCTCCTTGGGATTGGGAGGACAGGATAAGGTCTGGTGGGAGAAAGGAGAAGGTCAGAGGAGTTGTGAAGCCAGGTGCAACACACAGACGTTGAGTGTTGGAATGGTACATATGCTTGGGATATAGAGAACGTGAGGAGATACACCTCTGTCCATTCTGGTCAAACCCTTTGCAAGCAGGGCTGGAAAGAAGGAAGAGGATAATGACGGTTCCTAGAAAAGGAGTCCATACACAGATCAATAAAAATGCACTTGGCTCTTGAATCTTGAAGTAAATAGTCACTAGTGACTTCAGTAGATTTTTCTGTCACTGGTATTGATTGGTGTCTATTTCTTTGACAGAAAATTATACTGCTAATTAACTTTTGTGTAATTATGAAAACAAATTCTTCTAGCCTCTCTCACTTAGAGAGGTTCTTCATTATGCTGTAGACTGTTTGAGTTATGCCAGTAACGAACTGAACCACAGGCCTGTAGCAAGTTGCTAAATGAGGGAAAATCACTGCAACTCCAAGGCAAGTAAAGGGTAGTTCTTGCTCTATACAGAGGAGAACTGGCAAGCACAGGACTAGATAAATTGTAGTCCTCAGTTTCTGACAATGAAATCAGCCAAGACATCCATACAATCAAATAAACCTAGAGCTTCAAAATCCGTCTGACCAGAATACTTCAAGTGAATAAGAAACAAATGGAATTAATTATTATATCTACATATATATCTCCACTATAATTTCTAAAGGAAAAGCAAGACACTCAATTTGCTAAGACCCGCATGCTAAATTTCAGGCATGTGAGTACTACTGACTTTGATGACCCTTGCCATATATGTGGTACTTGAAGAATCTGAATCTGTAGTCAGATTCTAGAGCATATTAAGCATATTAAAGGAGTAATAGCACTAACTCTATTACATTTATGGCAGAAATGCACTCTGATGTCCTAGACTTTAAAATAAACAGTCTGTACAGGAAGACCTTATTATTCTGCAAACAATGGGGTAATTTCCTGGAGGGAACAGCACTGTGACCTCTGTGTGTGATTGATAGCAAGGAGCAAGACACAATATTGCCAGTGTACAGACAAAAGTGGAGTATTAGCCAGGAGAGACTCCAGCACTTTTTTATCCAAGACCGTCAAGCTGTCTCAAAGAGATAAACCAACAAATAATTAAATATCATAAACCAAATTCTTTAGGAGCAGTGATGTTGCAATGTGCTAAAGTAACACACGATCTCAAAAATGCTCTCTGCAGATACATCTCTCTCTCTCTGTGTAGGGACTCTGGGTCCCTAACTTTAGATACTCTCAACAGCACCCTACTTAAATACCCTTGAACAGCTGTATGATGAAAACCTACCTTTAGGAACTTGGGGTTAAATACAGGAAGGGCTATTTAGTGATTCCTTAAATTAGAGCAGTGAGTTAGAGGATCCAAATCCTCTCTTAAATTGAGCCAGCAGGAACATGATTTTAGTGGATTCAAGCTATACCTATGCTCTATTTAGGAACTGGTTCCAGGCTCTGCAAGAGGGACCTGAGCTCCTGATGGACCAACGAACCTGGATTCAGCAGTGTGCCCATGCAGTGATGGAGGCTAACCACATACAGGGCTACACTGAGGACAAGTGCTCATTCCCTCTGCCCAGGACTTGTGGGTCTGAATCTGGAGCAGGGTGTCCAGTTTTAAGCCTGCAGTATGTGAGATACTTTCTGGTTTATACCAGAAAGAATCCAGCAAAGGGCCACTAAGATGGTGAAGAGGCTGGAGCACCTGCCCAGGGACCTTGGTTGGTAATGCCCAGACTGGTACCTGCGAAGAGTGGCACAGCACTAATGGACAGGACTTTCTGCCTGACCATGGACCAGCTGTGACCTCCCTTCTGGGAAGAGAACACTGTGAATGTAATGCTGGAAGGGGAGCAAGCTAGCGTGGGAGATAATCTAATATCACTGGTTCTTAAATATTCCCTTCTATCCAGATCCACCGTTTTGTGTTGATTGCTCTGTCTCACCCCTTGAACATCTCTGCTATACGCCTACCTACATTCTTGATTTGCCATTTCATCCTCCCGAGGGAACTGAGAGCAGCCTGTGTGCAAACATCCTCTGGCCTGAGATTCAAGCACAAGCTCTAGCTATAATACCACCTTCTGTCACTGGCTGAAGAATACCATTTCTTTCCTCTGTACATAAGGAAAACAATTTATCCAGAACCACTAGTGCTAAAATAGCACAAAAAGACAAACTAAACCACAGACTAAAGCATCAATCACCTTGGAATGACGCCAGCAATTCTTTCCATCCATCCAACAGTGTCTCTAGCTGTTCTCTTTAGCTGCAACACTCATCCTACCATACAAATCAATACTGAAACCCATCAGATTAAAGGAAGAGGCAGCATACCCCCTGTCTATAAGCCTTTAAAAACATTATGTTTATTTTCTCATAGACTTTTCTGTACCTGCATCTGCTTGCTGCCATACCTGAGAAGGGAGTAAAATTGATTTCTTGAAGCGATCTTGTCAAAGGGTGTAAGGATGCTGCCCGGGCAGCGTCGGTGGCTGATGTGGATCAGCAGTGCCATCCAGTGGGACACACAGCGAGCCACAACTCGGTCCCCACGGCAGCGTCTCCCCCCGGCCGCCTCCGCCACCCA
>NW_010548601.1:14936-24458 GCF_000687285.1 Phaethon lepturus
GCAAGACACCTAGCAAGTTACAGGGACGCTGCCGGTGTGCTGCCTCCTGGTCCTGCGAGCTTGGCAGGTACCCTCCCGGCTTTGGAGATGGCAGGAGGCATTTTTTTATTCTAAGTTTCAAAGACTTGAAAACTAGCACCCCCACAGCCACTTTATTTTTGGGAAAGCTGCTCAGGGGCAGCCTCAGTAATTGCGTTGTTTTATAAATCACATGTATCATCATTTTAACCTTTTGTTTTGTGACCCCTGTTTAGATAAACATCCTGCCTCAGGGGGCAGGAAAGTGATTTTCTTTCTAGTCCTGTTAAAATCCCTTGTCCCAGGGACAGCAAGATGTCTGGGATCCAGATCCTGAGGGTTTTATTTCCCAAGCCCATCACAGCTGCATAAATACAAAACTACCTAGATTAAAAAAATACTTTTTTATATTAAAAAGCTTTAAAATACATTTTAGTGATGTTCTAGTATTCCATAGCTAACTAATTTTGAATTTGTTACAATTTAAATCCCAAGCTTAATTGACTTATGCTTCTAAACTCAGCAGACTCGGGAATTTAAATAGTAGGAAGTGTTTTAGGCAAAATCTCAAAGGTAGTGCTAAATGAAATCCACAGTGCTTCTCTGCAACAATTCGGCATATGAATTCTCAGCAGACTGGTTGCCTCTTCCATAGCATACCTCTGTGCATCCAAGCTGTTCCTTTGCACAGTGCACACACTCATCCTCCTTGCCTGTACTGATCCAGCACAGCACTTCTACCATGCAAGCCACCACCAGCTCTGTGATTCCTATGACGCTGGAGCTCTGTGACTGCACAGACTTCTAATTGCCACTGTTTGTTTCCCAGGCTGCATGCTTAAAACTCATAATTCTTTAAGTTATCCTATCTTTAAGTTAATATAACTGATGTTCTTTAAGAAAAGTTCTATTCCCCACATTGACTTTTGAAATTACAGTGAGTTAATATCTGTTAATTAAACAGATCCCATACAATAACATTATTCATTAATGACTAATGATGACAATAATTTGTTATCTGTCATGGCAGCATAACTGCAGAATTGTGTGTGTGCACGCATGGCTTGTGCACGCATGCAGGGGGGCTTAACACACACAGAAAGACTGTAAATACTGTTCTTTACAAAATAGTTTATTCCTTACAAAGAAAGCAAAAGGAGGGTCTTGCATAAAACCCCATATTTGTAGCAGCTAACATAGCAACATGTTGCTGCATTCAACCCTCTGCAGATACATCATTATGGAATTATTATGACTAGCAGGAGTCACATACACCCAGTCACAAAGTGTCATTTCTTCTGTGTCTTCTCTATTTTAAAGGGCAAAGCACACAACCCTATTAAAAAAAAAGGATAAACACAGAATTATCATAGTATAGCTTCCCATGGATTTTCCCTTGAAAGTCCCATATTTCCTGACTAGAAGACATACAAAACCACCTTTCTAGAAAGCTAAGTTAATTGGGCATAAAGATGGGGGAAAAAAAAGACAGAAAATTCTTGTGTCTGTCCTAATTCATTAAAAAATAAAAAATTTCTCAAATGGAACTCTTTCGACACAGCTGTGTTGAGCAGCACACACATATACCAGATCGAGGGCAGTTAAAGCTGACTGTGCACCATGTAGCCGTTTATCTAGGTGCCAAGAAAAAACTGTCAGACTACTGCATTGCCATAGAGAGACAGAGAGGAAAAAAACCCCAAACAAACAAACAAAAAAAACGAAACAAAAGAAATGCATGCATAGGCAAGGAATCCAAGGGAAGTTTCTGAACATTCATCCAATAATTAAAAAACATTAAAAAGGTGGAAGACTAGGACCATCCCAAAGGATATAAGGAAAATGCAATTCCAGCTCTAAAACATTGTTTCCTGTTTTATAAAAATACTTGCAACTGTATAGAAAATTTCAAGCCAAGTGTATTTCACATCTGCAAATGGCCACAACTATTTGAGTAACTGACAACTCCTATGTATTTGATAAATGTCCTGAAGAACTAATGATTCAGTTTAACATGATTACTCATGACATCAGAGGTATGTCCAGTTCAAGCTCATAATTTCACTGTAAAGAGAAAGCAGGATGCTTAAGTCTTTTGTGGTTGCTTAATAAATAAGATCACAAACAAGAAACAACCAATTCATACATGGTAGGTTGATTGTTTGCTTCTAAGAATTTTGGTCTGGGCTGACAATTCTCCCACAGGTGCTATTTCTTGTCTAGGTGTTGTTTCTGGAAAAAATACAGGGGAATCCACTCTTTTGAAAGAGATCCTGTCTTTCTGTCAACCTACTACTGTACAACATACAGTATATTTTCTTTGGTTGCAAACTGTTACTGTCAAGATCTCCACTGAATATACTTACTAAATGTGTGATGTGTGCCACAGGGCTCTGCTGATAAACAAACCTATTGTTAGGTATATTTACAAAAGAGATTAGATTATCAGATATACTGAGAAAAGATTGCACCCTAAAGGCCCCAGCTTGAAAGAAAAAAAGAAAGAAAAAAATTAAAACGCCCAGATTGCTCCCCAAAATCACTTCTTCATTAGCTGATGGAATCCAGGCAGTCCTACTTGTACTTCTAATTCAGGACTACAGTTGGAAGAATGTCAATTATTAAAGTATGTGCAGGGAAATATATGCAGTTTTGTCTTTTAAATCTCCCTTATGACAGTGCTCTGTCAGGACAAGATTCTCACTTCATCTGCACTGCAAAACACTAAAGTCGCTATACAGTAAAACAATGCACATTTCCATTATTGTGCATTTTTACAATTTGCTTCTTCCAGGAGCCACTCAATTCCATTTAGCAATCCAGCTAAAGTTGCAGCTACAGTGTCCTGCACCTGTAAAAATAAAAAAAGCCAATGTATTACAGACAACAGGTAACAGGATCTAACAGCATTTTAGCATCACTCCATGTCTATCCTTAAAGTCAGAAATACTCATACCAAATCTAAATTTTTACCATTGGTTTAAAGGTCCCTTAGACAAAAAACATTTCTTAAGAGTAAGGTACAAAAAGAAAACATTGATTTTTACAAGAATGAATTATACAACCCATTAAGAAAACCTTGCATTCTTAGTATCAAGGCGAATTTTATTTCAATCGTTCCACCAGGTATTCTGGAACACTATACTTACTTTACACATGAGAATCTATTTGAAAATTCTTCTCGTAACTCTTAAAGCAAAAATGCTGCTAGCTTTAGAATTCAATGCAGATTATTAATTCTCAGATTTTGTATTATATTATAAAGTAGCTATTATAAATGTTAAGTTTTTTAAAAGCCTGTAAACATTTTCCTTATGAAAACAAAGGAATTATCTCAAATCAGGATTTTGGTTTTTATGATTTAAGTATTAATTCTTCGGCTACACATCACCAAAAATAGATTTTGTGTGGCTGAGCCATTCTGATATATACTGTGCTTTACAAGCATAAAAGAACAGGTTCAGGACTTCACATGCTAGGTTTTTACCTAGTGATTTACCTAGTGATATGTCAAAAACTCAATACATCATGTCAAGCAAGTGATAATTAACAGTCTCCTGAAAATGGCAGAAAAATCTACCTTGTGTCCAAGGCCTTCAGTCATGACTCAGGAAATTGAGATGTAAATTAACTGAAACTTCCTTACACCCTTCAAGACCAGCATTTAGTCCCTCCTTACATTCTGGCTCCACCTGAAGTTTTCTTGTGTGTTCCTGGGCAAGCCACTTAGCTCCCCTATCTTCAGATAGGCTAATGCTTTGTCTTAGATGACTAGAGAAACTAAATTCTTCACTTAAGTGGAGAGCTCACGTACCAGTATTAAAAGTTACACACTTGCTTAGGTAGGTACAGTTGAAGAACTACCATAAGCCTAAATTAAAGCCACAGATAAATAGAAAATAACGATTTAAAAGCAAGTACCATCCAGGGCTGATGTAGCAGATTTAGTTGCAACTGATGTGCCATGTAAACACAGGGAATTCTTTTCACATCAACGTGAGAGACACAAGACAAAACTAGCAGAGGTCTGTTCGGAGGCCCGAGGGCTGGATCAATCATTGCCAAAATACGAGCCAGTTCCTCTTGACGATCATGCTCTAAGAAACAATTTTTAATATATGAGTACTAAATATATGCAAATCCCAAGGAGAACTTTTTTTTTTTACTTTTCAAATATTTAAGATTTCAGAGGCGAGGAAACAGAGAGCTGGAAGGGAGATGGCCAAATTATCTAGTTTTGCTTATCACAAGGCTGGATCATATGCATTCATGTCACACGGATGTTCCTGTCACACTTGGATGTTATTTAAATCTCCACTGACTCTATAGGCAGCCTATTCCAGTCCTTTACATCAGAGCTTTTTCCAAGTACCTTACAGAGATCAAAATTGCAACAAACCATAAAGAAATACTCAGGCACTCTATAGTCAGGAGCCCTTCCCTACTGACGGTGCTTTTCTCCTTAGTATATCCCTTCACTTTTTTTTTTTACCCTCTTCTTTTCTGAGCTAGCCCTTTCCCTCCATTTAAAGTTAATGAATGTAATAACAATTACCATAACAGGCATTTGGATTATCCTCTTATAGGACTATCCTGATTTGGACTAATTGCACTTTTTACTGCAGTTTTCCTGGTGAAGGTTCTGTTTCCAGGCTATGAATACCACCACTGATGCATTTCAGGCTTCTTCTCTTACCCATGCCCAGGGTTCTTCTTTGTTTTGTTTTGTTTTGTTTTGTTTTTAAATACAGATAAATTCCCACATGTAATTTAGATAACAACCATATCAGTATCTGCCATAAACAGAAGAAGGGGACAAAACTTGTCACAGAGAGATGAGGGACGGTGTCTACAATAGGGGACCTCCTAGACGGGATAAGACGTGAAGAAATAATACTTAATGAAGAAGATTTTGAAAGAATCAGAACATGGATTTTGATGTATTGCATGTTCTTTGCAATCTTTTATGACATTCCAATCATTCACAAAACATAAATAAGTAAACCAAAGAGAAATCCCTTACTTTTATGAGCTTCTGCATTAGCAACATAAATGAATCCATCAACTACTTCGCACACCTTTCTCACTTGAGCTATTACACTGTAGTGCACGGCTTGCTGATTCCCTACTACGCTGTTCTCTTGGTAGAACATCTTATTCACAGCAACAGCTTGCTCTGCTCTTGCTCTCCTCCTTTCCACACTGAAAGATATTTCAATATTTCAGTAGTCAGGTTAGTTGAGAATACAAAAACTCAGTTTTGAGAGTCTAGGCAGGACAGGAAAGGGACAGGAAAATGGCCTGATCCAGAAAAACAGTTTAATTTCTTGCCACACCCTCCTGTTTCTTTTCTAGTGTACACACACAGATGGTTAGCAATCTGGAAGATGCATATGAAAATACACCCCATGATGAGTTTAATGTAGTGTTACAAAAGGGAATCAATCAAGGTATCAAGAAGGATAGAAGCACCTGCTATGTATTTGTCATACATATTTGCTATGTATGAGGTTTGGAAAAGGTTTATTATTCCCACATGAAAATATAGTGGTTGGAGAAAGAAAGAAAAAGTGAAGATATGTATTAAAGCTTCAGTTCATAAGGGATATCCATGGATGTGAATGCACACATAAAAATCACATGACAAAAACATGAGGAAAAGTATTAAATAACCGAGAAATTCTATTTTTTTGGTGGAGAAAAAATCTTACCTGGTGGTTGAATACAATGTCAGAATATTGAATTTTTGATTGTTATTAAACTGAAAACTGACTCCTGATCCAATTCCTAAAGAGAAAAAAAGAATATATGAGACTACAACTATTTGGTCACTGAATACAACTAAGTGGTAGGCCAAAAATTCCAGTGGTGCTATAAAATGAAGATATCCAAGCCTAGGTGTTGCTGTTAGGGGTAGCCTATTTACTGTTTCACAATTAAATTTTATACATGCTCTAATTTACACAATTTAATTAAAATCAATTCAACAGTATTAAAAGGAACAAGGAGGCATCTCCATGTTTCTGATACTTAGACTTGAACCTAGAAACCTAAGTCAGAGAGGAGGTAGACTTGCATTTATTAGCTGAAACTGGCATAGCAAAGGCTCTACCCTGTTTATGACAAGCTGCATTGAAAAGGACTTAAGAGAGAAAAAAGATAAAACACTAAGAAATCCTATTTTCACACTTTCTATAAATACAATTTAATTATTCAAATTCTGTTGTGCTGAAATAAATATTAATTAAAAAGTAGTAAATTTTTGTCTCTGGTTTGGACTGAAGTGAAATTTGTTTTTAAATGTTCAGAAAAATCCTTCATCTGCTCCTACAACTCTTCTAAACGAAATTTACACAGTTTGACACCACAAGACTGAGTCATATAAAGGATTGGTCTTGACATCCTGTATAAAAAACAAGCGTGTTTTTTAGCCACTTACTGCAAGCAGTATTTGAAGAAAGTTCTGTCTGCATTTATCCATTACAACAGCAGGCATGACATGGAATTTAGGATCAAAATAGAAGTACAAGGAGCAAAATGATCCCTCTGACACTGTGCAAATATAATCATAAATTCACTGCAGCTATAACTCTATCTCAAATGTTCATTGCATTTATCCTTCTGAATAAATTCAAAGAGAGAAAATACTTTTTTTTTAACCATTATGCTATTGACTTTCAAGGGGAGAAAAATCATCCCTTTTCTCCATTTCTCCCCAATGTTTTTTGTGTTATATCTATTTACAAAGTAAAAGAGCCAAAAACCAAAACCAGCATTACCATGAATTTGTCTCTGAGGTAGGCCAGCTACCAGTAGAATTTCTGGGCATGTCATCATCTTTTGCACTAAAGAGTCATCCAGCTCTTCCAAACCTGGCCCAAACATAGCAAAGCGAGGCTCTGCCTGAGTGACCAGTGATTGCAAAAAGGAAGTCACAGTCCCATACCGGGGACGGCTTGATTTCAGATTTCTTCTACTCTGAGGACAGCTTTTTTTATATCTGTGTAAAATAGACGCAACTAGAAATTAAACACAAAATACAAAAGAGGTATTAATCAAACAACATATATTGATTTAGGTCCCACACTTCTCATGCTTTGCTACTGGTACAACTCAAGCACAGGTCAAAAATTACAGAGTTCCAAATTAATGGTTTCAAGCACCAGTGCCTTCAAAGTCCAAATACTGACTTTTTGGACCTTAGTACACTTCTATCTACAGATCCTTTAATTTAACCTTAAAAAATAAATCAAAATAAAATTACAAATTCCCCCACCCTTCCTGAACACACAATATTGGTGAAACATCATAGCTGACGAATCACATACAATAGAAAAAATACAAGACTTCTGAGTGCATTCCAAACCTTAATTAGTCTGCTTTTGTGTTTACTAACTATGAAACAGGTAACTCCACCTGAAAAGGACCATTTCCCCTGTAGGCACAGAGAACGCATGTTGTGAAAGGAGACGGGTGTTTTCTGCACACTTATGTGCTCATTTGAGGCAGAAGCTAGAAGGCATGAAAAGACTTTGGTCATCGAGGGAAAGAAGTCACAGAAATTACATACATCCTAGAGAAGCAGCTTCAGTCTTTGCTTCTGTGGTCATGGTAGGCTGCTGCTGGACAAATCTCCTCAAGGAAACATTAAATGCGTGCTCCTCTACACCCAAACTGAGATGCTTCAGTTGAGATGAGCAAAACCATTAAGTGCTCACAGACACAATAGAGATCAGTGACAACTGGTTTCCAATAGGTGATGCTCTGAAGTGTTGAGACCCAAAGAGATTTAAACCCTATGTTCCAAATCAGTAGATATTTCGCACTTGAAATTCTGCGTGCATCTTTCCTATCTATAAAGTGGGGGTAAAGGGCACAGAGATTGCAGAGGTCACTGCACTTATCATGAAGTAACAGTTTCATGAAATAACCTTTGGAAAATCACCTGCACAAAATCTAACATTTGGAAAAAAAAATACTGCAAATAAGGGAATGAAATGAAGTTTAAAAACAGAAACACAGAAAAATCTGCTTCTCTTAAGAGTTCTTCTCAGTCATCCGAACACATTACAAGAGTTATTATGCTTTTCAAGTATAGTAGCTGAAACCACAGTCTTTGTCTTACAGCCTTTGACCACCAGAGCTAAAGCAATACTACTTGTTATTCTGTGCAGATTCAAAAAACCCTTTTTTTTTCCCTAGGACTTAAAGGTAAGATGAAAAAAAAAGAAGATTCATTCCATTTGCTGTAGTTTGAAAATTTTTTAGTACTTTTATTAAAATAAGAATTTGTCATTATACCGAGAATGAAAAACACATTTTTATCAAGATCAACAGTATGCACAGCTTCTGAGATGACTGTATTTCTGTGGTGTAGTAGGCATATAGTTTACAAAAAGAATGTTAGTGTTGACTTTTTTACAATTTTTTACATTGTTGTTGAATTCTAAAAAGAAAGAGCTGACTAAATTGTCAAACAACAGGAAATTGTCTTTCCAAAATAAACAATGGACTTGAGACACATCAAATATTAATCATTGGCTTACAGCAGAGCTTTACTGCTGTAAGTATGAAACATACCTGTGGGGTGAATGTTCATAGAACAGTTTGGGTTGGAAGGGACCTTTAAAGGTCATCTAGTCCAACCCCCCTGCAGTGAGCAGGCACAGCTTCAACTAGATCAGGTTGCTCAGAGCCCCGTCCAACCTGACCTGGAATGTTTCCAGGGATGGGGCATTTACCATCTCTCTGGGCAACCTGTGCCAGTGTTTCACCATAAAAAATCTCTTCCTTTTATATTTAGTCTAAATCCGCCCTCTTTTAGTTTAAAACCGTTACCCCTTGTCCTATCACAACAGGCCCTATTCTGTCCCCATCTTTCTTCTAAGCCCCCTTTAAGGACTGGAAGGCTGCAGTAAGGTCTGCCTGGAGCCGCCTTCTCTTCTCCAGGCTCCACAACCCCAACTCTCTCAGCCTGTCCTCACAGAGAGGTGTTCCACCCCTCTGATCATTGTTGTGGCCTCCACTGGACCTGCTCCCAGGGGTCCATATACAACAATATTGCTGCTGTAGAGAGATTGTAAGTCATGTAAGAGAATAGGAAGATACTTACACTGACATGTAATCGTACAGCGCATTGTCGCTGACCTCTGAAAAGGCTTTATTAAAAATCTCCACATCTGGGAGTGATTTCCAATCAACAGATGTCCAGAAGGGGAGATCCCTCAGGAGAAAATACCTCCACAACAATGGATCTTGCACAGCTGCCCTCCAGTAACAACTCGTACTTCCCAAATGGCACAAATCTTGTGGCGAGAGGAAGGACATGATGTTCAGCTGTACGTCAATCTGAAAACCGTCAAGAGCAGCAGTTTAACGACCCAGGACTTAACAGTGAAGATGCAAAAGGTGGGATGACGAACTGAACACACACCCCCGCCCCCGACCGGGCCCCACTCACCGGCAGCGCCTGCAAAGCGCTCACCTCATCCTCCGGGAGCGCTG
>NW_010548602.1:0-10877 GCF_000687285.1 Phaethon lepturus
ACTCCTCTCTTCTGGCTGCTGTTGTGCAGCATTTTTGACCCTTTCTTTAATATGTTATCATCACCACTGTTGGTGATGGTCTCAGCCTTCGCCGGCAGCGGGTCCATCTTGGCATTGGCTCTGTCGGACACAGCATTGGCTCTGTCTGTTCTAGCAGCATCTCACAGAAGCCACCCCTGCAGCCCGCCCACTACCAAAACCTTGCCAAGCAAACCCAATACACCGACACAGATGCAGATACATGCATGTCTATTTGATTAGTTTCTGGGGAAGTTCCTTGGACTGTTCTCACCTCTGATTTTGTTGTAGGGCTCTATTCTGGGTGGTGTTTCTTCGTTTTCAGCTGTTCCTCTCACTCACTTTTACACATACTCTGAGTAAATGAAAGCTGTTGTATTCACTGGCCTCAGTAAAATTCAATACAATCTATATTTATATTTACTATTTGTATTGCTCTTCAGTCTAGTTACCCAAAGCTTGGGCCTGGTATGGTGAGGCCCTGGAAAATACAGTTCTTACATCCTAACAGAGACAAGGAACAAAAAAGTCCTGTAATCTGAAGAGACAGGTGACTTAAAATGTGGGAAGCAGAAGAGTTATGAAAGATAAAGGAATAGAGGGAAGAGATTAATGTCTGAATTTTCAGAAGATTGTAATGTCTCTTTGAGGCCTGAACGAAGTGGCAGGGCTATTTAAAACTACTGAGGAAAAACTCTTTTTAAAATAAAGCTTTAAGTGACTTATTAGCATCAAGCCAGAAATCAATAGTAAACTAAGGAGCTTAATTCAGATTTTCTGACTCCTAGATAAGTACCTACCTATAAATTCTCCAGGCAGAACTGAAGTTTTTGGCAAAACCCCTGGTATCTTCAACGGGAAAGTTTTAATTCTCAGTTTTTCCACGTGTCTTGTATAATATATCACAAATACGGCAGGCATAGTGTATATAAGAGAAGAAAAAGAATCATTCATACCTTACAGTGCAAAATCCCTTACACAGAGCACTGCGGTGGTGAACAACTCACACTTATATTAATAGAATATTAACTCTGAAGCTGCCTCCCTCCTATGGGTCCCTCAGGAAACCACAGTAAGCATATAGGTAACATTCTCAACAAAAACAACATACCAAACAGTACTTAATCTTATAGCTTTTGCTTACCTCCATTGTGGAGTATGGTTTGTTCTGGGTTGTGCAAAATAACTTGGTTGTCTGTTAGAAAGCTGAGAGATTTCTTTTGATGAAGAATAAAATTGATTCACTGGCAAAAAGCAGTTTTACTTCTCTAGCCCAGAAAACTTCAAAATGTCATATTTTGCTGAGGGTATAATAAAATGAAAAAGGGGAAAACTGAATAGAAAACAAATATAGGATGTCTTTGTCATGAAGAGTAGAAAGAAAAAGAATTTGTCTTAAAGGGAAAGCAGGAAGAAAAGAAAACTTCACCTTCTTTCCCCAAAAGCATCATACTTTCTGGGAAAGAAAAAGGAAGAGGTAGCTCAGGAACTGTGAGCTCTTGCTGCTGTCTGGCGAAGTCAGCCTGAGACAGAGGGGGAAAAGAGCTGCAGCCTGTGCTGGGGGTTTGATGGGGACATGCCATGGGTCAGCCCACGTGGTCACTTTTGCAGCAGTTACAGATGTTGTGGGCACGGGCAAAAATGCCTTTGAGTGGTTCAGCGAGGGTTTATATATTTATAAGAGTAATCTATGGTATGCGTCCTGGGACCAAGTCACTGTTCACTTCTAGCTCCTTGGGAGTCTGAGGTTCCAGTCCTGCAGTGGGTACAGGCAGGATGGAGTTGGAGGGATTAAAATCCCCCTGGCTCTAGGTGCTGCTAAATCCATGCTGTTAGGATATATATGTGGCTCAAATGCCATTAAAATCTCTTGGAGCACCTATAGACTAAACCAATCCCCGTATTTGGTGTTGGGCAGGTATCTTCTCCAAGACAAGACTCACAAGGACCACTGTGTATTTTTTGCCTTTATTCATAGTGCAGGATGTTCTGCCCTTTCCCACCAGCATTCCCTAACATCATCTAATTGTGCCCTGATGTTGGATGGATTGCAGTCTATGCTTTCAATCTGGCCAGCTCTTTCTGGTGCACATCGTGGTTGGTGGTTTTTGGTATTAGGTCATAAGGTTTACTGGAGGGGCTGGGGAGTGCTTCGCAAGAAGCTGTACGCAGGGACGCAGAAGGTAGATCTGCTGTGGATCCCCCTTGTTTAAGCATCCCCAGCAAGGCTGCCAGCGATGGTAAGGTGGGTGGCTTTGGGGATCCTATCCTCCACATCCCTCAGTGCTGTGAGGACAAGCAATGCAATTGTCCCTGTCTGAAAAAGGCTTGTAGGCAATTACCAGGTGAGGCATGCCTGCAAATTAGAGGTGAGAGGCTTTAGTCTGCGTAGCTGGTGTGCTGAGCAAAGGCAGAACAAACCAGCTTCTTGAGAGTTCTCAATAATTTTTTTAAAACATCTTTTTCTGGTACAGAGGATATTCTTACTGCCCAATGCTTTCAGTCAAATTGAGACTTTGGTAGTGTTTCATATCCTACCATTAGCTTAAAAAAAAAAAAGTGTTTTACACCCTTCCATCCTCCGTTAAGAGTTGTGCAAAGCCCAAAACAACGTCTCTGCATCTTTGGTCTTCAGCCTTTTTTTCTTTTTCCTCAAATTACCATTGCTGTCATAATTAATTTTGATTTTATCTAGAGATGTCAGACAAACCTGAAGTGTGACTCTCAAATTATGTCAATTGGTGTAATTTAGTGAAGTTAGTGTGCTAATTTAAACTCAGTTTCCCTAAAATTTTAGCTTTTAGTGTGCAGAATTTTCTTCCTGGTAAAGGCATTCTTTGCCAGCACAGCCTTCATTGTCATTCCAGTCAGTAATAAGAAAAGTTTGAACATCATTATTTCATTAGCCTCTGGTATCCTATATTTTATTTCTTAGGGTTTATTGATGTCTTCAAGTTGCAATCATGTCCCTTAGACAATTCACACTTTCAAATCAAATGGTACTTTACTCATGGCAAAGTGATTATCATAATTTCTTTACTGACCTTTGGGTATGAAATTTTGCTGCTATGGTCGTCTCATGTTAGAGTCTAATAAATCTCCTGATATATTATTCTTATTTTTCAAATAAATTAATCCACAATAAAATTAATTTAGCTGTGCCTAAAATTGAAAACAAGGAAACATTAAGGAGAGAATTGAAAAAAAAACAATTATCCATTTAGCTGTGCTGGTTTTATAGTTCATCAGTCATGATATGTGCAGCATTCCTTCTTGAAATATCTCAGATCCGCCTGGTGCATTACCAGAGATTTTTCTGTTTTGAGATAAATAGGACAAGAGGAAATGGCCTCAAGTTGCACCAGGGGAGGTTTAGATTGGATATTAGGAAAAATTTCTTCACTGAGAGGGTGGTCAGGCATTGGAACAGGCTGCCCAGGGAGGTGGTGGAGTCACCATCTCTGGAAGTGTTCAAAAAACGTGTGGATGTGGCACTTCAGGACATGGTTTAGTGGGCATTGTGGTGTTGGATTGATGGTTGGACTTGATGATTTAAAGGTATTTTCCATCCTTAATGATTCTGTGATTCTGTGAAATACCTGGAGCAAACTGGAGAGACAACTGTCGGAGAAGAGCTTGTAGTACTGTCTTTACGGAAGTTTGTACAAATGATCTTCAGCTATGTCCTTCCACTGTGATTAACTGAAATGGTGTCCCAGAGGATCTGCACCATCCTAAGCATCCTTAGGCTGTTGTCATGGCAGGGACTGAGCTCACTCGTAGAGGACGAACACAAATGGAAATGAGATGTAGTTGTGTACTGTGAATTAGGACTTGCAAGAAATGATTGGGTGCATTCCTACTCACTCTTTGAGCCCCAAAGACCTCCTTTTTGTAGGACATTTGACATAGTAGTCTTTGCCCATGGAAGAACCAAGGCTGTAGCTGCCAATCCAGCTTGCGCTGGCATCCCAAAATGCTGAAATCTGCTGATTTCAGCGAGGTGGGACATGCTGGTGTGCAGTTTGGTGCAACTGCACACAATGCTGACTGCTGTATTCTTCCATCGGCAGTCTGCTTTTGCTGTGTATTTTCTCCACTTTTCTGCTTCATCTTTGCTCTGCCTTTTTTTTCCAGCAGGGCTCAATTTCAGCTGTCGTCTCCCTCCCCTGAGAGACACTCAAGCACAAGCAACCTCAAGAATCTGTAGTAATTTTTTACTGTCATACATAATATACACATAATTATACATGATGATATAGGTAAGAATTTAATTACACCTTACTAAATTGATTTGCATGTAAACCTGAACTATATAGTATAATGCAAATTAAATAGGAAAACATATTTGCTTTCCAATATTTTAAAGGAGTTTTCAAGGCAAACAAAGAAATTCAAGTCGGCAGAAGGGTGCAATGCAGCTCACTTCACTCTCTTATGGGCAGTGCAGGTGTCTATGCTTAAGCTAGTCACCTTGGGCCTTCTTTCTAATTGTGATGAGTAAAAGATTTTTTTAATCAGGATTCCTCTTTACTGTTTTAGAGGTCTCTTCATCAGCTATAAAGGAATCCCAAGGTGATCTGCTTAAAATCAGGCACCTGCAACTTCAGGTGACCCTTCACTCTAAACTTCTCAAGCCAGGCGTAAGCATTACTGATAAAAAACTATCTGGAAAGATGGGACTGGCATTTGATTCTCTTGCCCAGACCGATTTCTTAATATTAGACAATGCCTTTATTTAAGACTTTTTTCAGTCACAAACACAAGGTTTTGAGGCTGTTCCCATTCTCCTTCTCCCTGCCAGAGGACTCCTGTCATCTATGTCTCGTGAGTGGGAGATGTGAACTGCTGACGATGACTTAGCCCACGGGCAGATGGATGGACAAGTATCATAGGCTTTCTGCTGGTGTATATGAGTGCCTGAGCCAAAGACAAGTGACATGTGAATGGAAATGCTCATATCATATCATCACCGGGATTTAAATTAGGTTCATTGTCTTACTGACCTACAGGAGACTAAAAGTAATGATTATTTATAAACATTGTCTTTAGCCATGCTAAGTATATGTACGACTGCCTGTAATACAGACACAAAATGTATGTACCATTAGGGAAGAGGCAATATGAATGGGTTTTCTGACCATTTCTTTCTAAAAATCTGGGTTCAAATACTACCTCAGCAGATGTGGCAAAGGATGTATGTTACAAGGCACTCCTGTCAGCTTAGCATGGTGACAAATGTGATACATCTGGTATATATTTAAAGAGAAGACTGGGAAGATGATTCAGTGATTAAAAAAAAGAATTGTAATGAGACTTAATAGTTCTGTACTGCAGATCCCCAGAGACACTCTAGCAAGAACTGAGTGTCAACTCTACTTGCAGTGAAGAGGACATCAATGAAAACTGGGCATTAATCCTGTCATTCCATTACAGTTACTGAGCAACTGCAAGTTTTGTGATAAAGGTGAAAAAACAGGTAAGGAAATAAATTCTATTTTTAATTGCATGCTCTCTAGACAGATACTTACATTTACTTCACTTTTATTAATAACATTCCTAAAAATTTATGTGTCCTCAATGTCTTGTCATGTGAGGATGATGAAGCTAATACATCTTTTTCCTTTCTAAATTCTCTCCTGCGTTGGAATCAACATCAGGGTTTTTATGTACATTTTAAAATCTTGCTCACTAATGCAGCCAATTAGCGAATGTCATTGTACATCAAGGCCAAGGAGATGTTTTTTTAAAATGCAACTTACAAAATTATTAACCCACTTACCTTCTTGTTGCAGTTTAAATATTTACATATCTTTATTGCACATTCTGTTAGACAGCAGTAAGTTTCACTAACAAAAGCTCAACAATTGCATGTTGCCAAACTAATTGTTTGGCCAAGTACAGGAACAAGATAGACAAGCCAAGTAATCATCCTAGAACACACTGGTCCCAAAGAAGGCTCTGTGTTTACAGGGACCTGCATCTTCCAAAGGTAATTTGGAAATGTTTCCTATTCTGTATTTCAATAGAGAATAAAATGCAGTTTCTAATTCACTTTCCACAAATAAGAGTCTTAAAATGTTGACAAGTGCTCTAAATGCAATCTGCTTGGCATGTGCCCTGTATATAGAGATAATACGGGAAACTTCTTGCATTAAGTTCTAAAATCTTTAACATTAATCCAAAATCTATGCAACTCCCTTTGCAGAACTGGTTTTTGTTGGGTTTGTCTCCCTAAAATGTGTTATTTCGTCCAAAAAAAATTCTTATTAAATAATACTGGAGATCATACAGAAGTAACAAGAAAATTGGCACACACCCAGTGTGAGCAAGAGAACAGGGATTCAATTTATTAACCAGCTCATCAGAGTGTTCTGCAAGGGCTTAGGAAGTAACTCATTGTTGCCAAAGAAGTTTGGGTTTTTTTGCTGCGAAACTCACCTGTGGAAAATCTGCATGGAAGATCCATGACATTATATTGCTATGCACCTGGGATCAAGATAAATCTTATACACTAATTTATCTTGATATACAAGGCTGGACTTGCAGCTTGGTACACAGGGTGATGGGTCCAACTTTGTCTCTGTGGCCTTCTTAAGTATTCCTGACTCTCCCTATCCTTTTAAAACTACGTCATTGATAAAGCCAAAAAACTTCTTGCGTTCATCTTCCGTCCCTTCGAAGCACTGCAAAGCCTTGACGCAGTCAGTCTCTTTTCTGTGGTGATTTTGCTGTGTTTCCTTTGTCATTCTGTGCTTATGCCACATATTTATGGCATTCTGATTCCAGGTTTGGGTAGCTTTCACTCTGCAGAATACAAATGTTATATGTACAGTGTAAACGTACCCCTTGCTTTCTTCCCATGTTCATTACTTATTTGTAGTAAATTGTATGATAACCCAAAGCATTTCCAAACTCATTTCCAAACATTCCAAAACACATTTCCAAAACTGTAGAGAGTATTATACCCACATAAGCAGGTAGCACTAATTCTGTAGATCTTACCATCTAAATAGAATATAGGAATGAGAAGAAAAAAAAAAGGTGGAGCAAAGAGATGAAGTGACAGGTCATACAGCGGCAATGGTACCAGCATGGGAAACGACTGCCAGAAGCTGCGGTTCCTGGTCTGCTGCACTGGCTGAGGCTGCTTTAATTCCTTGAATATCACAGATGTTCATCTGTTAACTCTAGTCATGTCACTTTTATACATAGAAAACGTCCCAGGTGCAGAGGAGGATGTTTACTTGAAACTGGGGCAAGCATAACACTGTTTAGGTAAAAGCAGCTCAACTTTTGTCACTGAAAGCGAATTCCTTTTTAAAAAAAATTTGCAGGTTTGAAACAGGTCTGAATTTTAATAGTAATTCAAAAGAGATTTGAGTTACAATATGATGTGATCAGTTCTATGAAATGGACAGGTATCAGAGCAGTATTTGGTCTGCTGATCTTCAGTGGCATTAGGGGAGAATTTGGTGCCTATTCCTCAGATTAGCTCTTATAGTGCTAAGAAACATTACTAACAACATACATTTGGCCTGAAGATACAACAGTTCTTTAGAAAGGCTGTTAATTAGTCTCAGAGTAACCTTCTGTGTACTTAGCACAAGATTTTTTTGTGTTTATTTTACAAAAGATTGTAAAACAGAGAGGATTAATTTATTAACACAGAGGGTTAACTTATTATGGAGGCTTGCTAATGTGACATCAATCTACAAGAAGGGCCTGAAGTTGGATCTGGGGAATTACAGGCCTGTCAGCCTGACCTCGGTACCGGGGAAGATAATTGAGAGGTTCGTCTTGAGGGCACTCACAGGGCATGTGCAAGACAACCAAGGGATCAGGCCCAGTCAGCATGGGTCCATGAAAGGCAGGTGACCAGCTGACCCACCTAACAGGTGAGGGAAAGGCTGTGCATGTTGTCCACCTGGACTTTAGTAAAGCCTTTGACAGCATCTCCCACAGCATTCTCCTGGAGAAAATCCTGGCTTATGGCTTAGACAGGTTTATTTTCCGCTGGGTAAAGAACTGTCTGGACAGCTGATTCCAGATAGTTGTGGTGAACAGAGTTAAATCTGGTTGGTGGCCAGTCACAAGCGGTGTTCCCCAGGGCTCAGTCTGCGGCTGGTCTTGTTTAGTAACTTTATTAATGACCTGGATGAGGGGATCAAGTGCTCCCTCAGTAAGTTTGCAGATGACACCAAGTTGGGTGGGAGTGTTGATCTGCTGGAGGGCAGGAGGGCTCTGCAGAGGGATCTGGACAGGCTGGATTGATGGGCTGAGGTCAACTGTATGAGGTTGAATAAGGCCAAGTGCAGGGTCCTGCACTTGGGTCACAACAACCCCATGCAACACTACAGGCTTGGGGAGGAGTGGCTGGAGAGCTGGCTGGCAGAAGGGACCTGGGGGTGCTGGTTGACAGCCGGCTGAACATGAGCCAGCAGTGTGCCCAGGTGGCCAAGAAGGCCAACAGCATCCTGGCCTGTATCAGAAATAGTGTGGCCAGCAGGAGTAGAGAAGCGATTGTGCCCCTGTACTCGGCACTGGTGAGGCTGCACCTCAAATTCTGTGTTCAGTTTTGGGCCCCTCACTACAAGAAGAACATTGAGGTGCTAGAGAATGTCCAGAGAAGGGTAACAAAGCTGGTGAGGGGCCTGGAGTACAAATCTTATGAGGAGCAGCTGAGGGAACTGGGGTTGTTTAGTCTGGAGAAGAGGAGGCTGAGGGGAGACCTCATCACTCTGTACAACTACCAGAAAAGAGGTTGTGGTGAGGTGGGTGTTGGTCTCTTCTCCCAAGTAACTAGCAACAGAATGAGAGAAAATGGCCTCAAGTTGCATCAGGGGAGGTTTAGATTGGATATTAGGAAAAATTTCTTCACTGAGAGGGTGGTCAAGCATTGGAACAGGCTGCCCAGGGAGGTGGTGGAGGCACCATCTCTGGAAGTGTTCAAAAAACATGTAGAAGTGGCACTTCAGGACATGATTTAGTGGGCATGGTGGTGTTGGGTTGATGGTTGGACTTGAAGGTCCTTTCCAACCTTAATGATTCTGTGATTCTGTGATTACTCCAAGATCATTCAAATCACTGGCAGAAATAGAAATCGCATTGAGGATCCCTAATGTCAGGGCCCTGAGGGCACCAATGGGCCTTACTGGCGCTGACTGGCCTCACTGGTCCTGACCAGCCTTACATGGGGCTACCCTCACACCTGCCTCCAGGTGCATGACCCCATTTCAGCTCAGCCTGGGGCCTTCTGTGCTCAAGCTGCACTGTAGGTGTGCCGACCTCCAGCTCTCCTGTTCTTCTGGATGGACCTCTTTAACTCACACTGCAGACTTCACTCCAGCCCTGTCTCCAACCCCATCTCCTGGATGGACCTTTTTGACACACTTTGTAGCCTTGTTTCCAGCCCTGTCTCTGGCCTCATCTCATTTTGCTCCTGACTTGGTTTCCTAGGTGGACTCCATCCCTGGTTTATTGCTTGCTGTTTCTGGAGCTGTCAAAGGACCCTGCTACCAGTCCCCGTCTCTCTCTGCTGTATTCAGGTCCCTCAGGACTGCACCCAATCAGTGAGGACATGGGATGTGCTGGGATCACCCTCACCTCTTGGCTCCTCTTCCCTTCAGCAGCAGCTGGACCTCCCTGCACCTTGATGCCTAAATCCCATTTTTTCTCATCTCTTTCCGTTGTACCATGCTGTTAAAATAAAAGAGTTTTAAAAAAATTTTGCAGGTGGAGTGTGAAATTATTAAAATATATGGGAAAATAATGAATTTGCTAAAGCAGTGATGGCTTGCATTATATTATTCTTGATTTTCTTTTAACTTTGAATTTCTCCTGTGGTAGAAAACCTATTGTGTAACCAAGAAAGCCCATATCACCATAGTTATTGAAGATGGAGGTGTTGGCTGTGGAGGCAGTATCTTCCAGACGAGTACCTCTTTTGCAGTCTTATCCTGGAGGACATTTCCAGTAGCTTGCCTGATAGAGATGTTGCTTGGTTTGTCAACAATGGCATGGAGGCAGCTCACTGAGGAAGACTGACCATCCACACAAGGATACTTCACTCCAAGGCATATTCTATTGCAATATCCTGGCACAGAAGGTTCAGATGGTAGAGGTGCATGTGGTTGTATGAGGATCTGAAAAGACCATGCACGATATCCATGAAGCACTTTTGCCTGAGAGCTATTTAGCACAGACTCTAAATACTCAGGACAAAAGGAATCTGTAGTTATTTTAACAGAGAAATAGCTCTTAAGTGTGAAGATTCAGCAGTGAAGAGCCACAGCAATGCTTTGTGTGACACAAAGGTATTGCCCTGGTGATGTGAATGTTTATTTTGCTGTGAAAAGGGAACAATTCCTATGATATTTGAGAAAACAACTCAACCCATGGGCAAAAAGAGATCACTGCTTAGTCTATAGAAGGGGAAGGGAGTTGGAAGTTGGATGACAAATGGATTTGACTGGGAAATGTTTCATTTTTTCCAGGAAAGCTTTAGCTTCAAACACATGAGAAGATTAATCTTCATTGTCAGTCTTCTTTGAAATGTTTTAGCTTTTCATTAAAGAGAAGAAATATTTTGTCAGAATCGTTATTCCATTTCTGAAGGCATTTTCTTTTGGGAAGACTGATAGGAAATTTTTGACTGGCTTCGTAACAGTTGCTGTGTTCTTTAATGAAATGAAGCCTCTGATGAACATAAAGGAAATGTTATCTGCAAAAAAAAAAATCAGTTGTAAATATAAAAAGAAAGTTCAGTTCAAGCTTTTTTTGTTAATCATCTGTCTTATTTTCACAAATGTGGAGGAATATCTGTGAGAGATGATGGAGAGGGGCTTGGCAAGCTCCTC
>NW_010548603.1:0-2331 GCF_000687285.1 Phaethon lepturus
TGCTATTTCCATCGCATTGTTCGGAGGAGAGGAAGGATGTTTCTAGCCTTCTTCCTTTTTGCCTCAAAGGGATGTGGGGTGGGCGGGGAGGGGAGGAGAGAGGATTTTTCTTGCTGGCAGTTGTGCAATAGGCACAATTACTGCTCTTCGAAGCACTGTCCCGCTCCGCCCAGGTCAGGGGGCTGATGTATTTTGGCCTGAGGCATCCCCAAGGTCTCCCCTCCTCTGCGCAGTCTTGGCAGAGGAGATGCATCTTGTCCCGTGTCCCCGCTGGCAGCCGGTGGGCTCAGGCGCGTCCTCCTGTGCAAGGCGGTGGCTCGGGGCTCCGTTGGAGGAGATGCTTTTGCAACGTGGCTCTTAGCGGACACGCAGACATGGCCAGACTCGCGGTGCTCCGCAATGCCGGGGGAGGTCCTGGCGCCCCTGCCTTCAGTATTTCCACCGCTGCCTCTGCATTCAGTAGTCCCAGCGGCGGGGTGAGGCTGTTGTGAGGTTGCTGGCGCTCAGCTAAGGTATTTTGGGAAGGCAAAGATGGATCTTAATATTATAAACGCCCTGAGCACCATGTCACGGTGGGGATGTATGCGTGGAGGGGTGGTGGTGGGGCTGCAGGGCGTGGGAGGATAATCCACATGCAGTCCCGCGCTCTTGGGGATGGTTTCAGGTGCCCCTGAAAGCATTAGAAGTGTGTGGTGGGGAGAAGGAAGGGGAAGGTCACCTCTTGCTTTATGGTGGAGAGATATGGCCATGAAAGAGGGTTCTGGCTTTTTGGGGGATGTTTTTAGTTCTTCATCTTGCAGACAGTGCTCTGATGATGACAAAGAAACACTGCAAAATCCTTCCTGTGTTTTTGCACAGCTCCCACTGCTGTGGCTGGGCCAAATCAAGGCTCCTCGTTGTGCCGGAGGAGACCAGACTCCCACGTGCCAGGAAGTGAAAGAAGAGTTAATTAAGATGGGAAATTATTTTAATTTGCTCTGGCTAAATCTCTTTTAGCACCAGTACACCCCAAACATTTGAAGCAAAGACCTTGGTCAGAGCGCAGCCACACCTCTTCCATCGTTCAGAGGAGGAGAAATCGCCCAGGATGTATCTCTGAGGGCTTGACTGTATGGCAGAGTTTTACCAGTTTTACTGGGGTGATTTGTCGCTTCCTGGTAGCAGCCAAACTGGGAAAAGCCCATCTCTTACTGAACTGGATCCCAGCTCAGCTCAGATCACCCCAGGACAGCCAGAAGAGTCCAAATTCAGATCTCACGTGTGCTGGCATTGAGTCTGTCCTGGGACAGCCCCAGGACTTTGCAGCACTGCTGATTTTTCCACAGGGGAGCGGAAAGCTTTAAGGATCCCTTTTGGCTTTTTTTTCTTTGCTTGTCCCAAAGTGGATCATGATGCAGCACGGCTGTTTTGTCCTCCTCGAACAGCATCTGCCGTGCGTGGTACCCGTCACGTGCCGTTCTCGGGGACACCCTCCATACCCTGCTTTGGAGCCGCTGAACATTTCTGACAAAGCCCAGGGTCGGGGCCAGCCCGCATAACCTGCCAGGAATACCGGGAGCTCCCGGATTTCGCTGCTGACGGGAGGTGTCCGGCAGTGCCAGGGCGATGGAGCAATTACTTGGCGGCCGTCGGAGCCAGCTCTTTGCATTAGCAAAAAATGCGAACGATCTGCAGGCTTGTGAACGCGCTGTTCGTCCCCCGGGGGTCGGGGTAACGACCTCGCCTGCGTGTCCTTGGCAGTTCAAGCCTTCCTGACGCCTCAGCCACGCGTGTCGCGTTGCGCGTGTTGGCGTCGGCCGCCCTGCGGTGGGCTATGTGAGGGAGGCTGCGTGGAAGCAGGATGGGCGCAGTTCAGTTGTCTCCCTCATCCTTCGTGGTTTTGTGGCCATAGGGAGGCTCAGAGCGTGGAGAATGCAGCAGAATAGCAATTCTCCTCTAAACCAGCTTAGAAATGATGCCGGAGGAGCTGATGCGATAAAGTAGCACTTTAGGCTGGGGCAGAAGTTTTTCTCCATTTTTTTAAAATCTGAGCAGGCTGGGGTGTAAGCTTCATTATGGTTCATCTGACTGCGTGTTCCTCTTTGCAAAGCAGAGAGGGTCTTGTGTCCCTCTCCGGACGTGGCGAAGGGAGTTGGAGTGGGCACGCACAGGAGCAGGAGAGCTGGCGGCGTGGACCGGCCTCCCTGCTTTTTGCTTCCCCGACAAACACCTCGGCACTTCCACCTGCTGCTGCGTGGGGCCTGGGTGCCAGCCACCTGCCCGAGCCCACGCAAAGCCTCCCTGTTTATTTTGTCTAAAAGCAATATCCCCCAAAGCGGGGCGGGGGGGGGG
>NW_010548603.1:2351-4013 GCF_000687285.1 Phaethon lepturus
CACTATCCCCCAGAGGGGGGGCGGGGTGGGGGGGGAATACCCACTCTGGCTTAATTGCATTCAATGAGTCTGATGGGGCTGGCTGCCAGCAAGCTGAGGGCTTTGCCAAGGTGCGTACTTGCCCGTGAGAACTGCAAGGGTGTGGTGCGCGGCCGCGCCTGGCTTTGCAACCGCTGGGAGAAAAGATCTGAGAGCTCCCGCCACCCTTCGCCGCGGTCGTTGTGCTGCTCGCCCGATGCCATCGGCGCGGCCCGCGTTGCAGGGTTGCAGGGCTGAGCTCTACGGACACGTTGGCCCCCGAGGAGGGACACAATGACATCTGTAGGTGAGTGTGCCAAGCGGGTGGGAGATACCCCTTGCAGACGTTAGGGAGGGCCTTTTGAAGGTGGGTTTGTATTAGCTGCGCCGGGAGCATCCTTTCATCCGGAGCTGGGTCCGGTTCAGCTCTGCAGTGCGTACCCAGCCAGGTGCCATCGCTTGTTTGGTCATCAAGTGAGTTTTGGGGTCCTGGGTGAGGACGTGGTTTTGCTGAAGTGACACCAGGTCTGGTCTCGAGAGGTGCCGAGGGCTCAAATGCAAACACACGCACTAATTCCTCAGTGTCTGAGGTTAACGCTGCTGTGCTGGGCTCACCGGGGCTTGGTTGGTTTGTTTGTTTTCTATCCCCCCCCCATGCCTGAGCGGCTCAGCGGCAGGATTAACCCTGCTTTCTGGGTTAAACACCCTGGGCAGTGTTGCTACATGAGCGCGGAGCGCACACACCCCACCGCACCCTCCGTCCCCGCCAGGCGCTTTGGCTGCCTCGGGGCACCCGTGTTCTGCAGCCGTCAGCTGGGAGCCGGCGTGTGTCCTCCTCCGAGGTTTCTCCCTGCCAACTGCTGTTCACTCTTGCTTTTCCCCTGTCAGGCTCCGGCTGCGTGTAGGACACCGGGTCCTCCTCGCATTTCTTTACCCCAGCTCTCGCAGAGACCCAGAAATCCTGCCTGATGACTTGGCTGTGCCATTTCTTGTAGCTTCTCCATCCCGGGTGGCATTCCCCAGCGTCACCATCGTGGATCCCTTCCCAGCATCTCCCCCGGCTGCTTGCATGCACCAGCACTAACCCAGATTTACCTCCCAGGGCGGCTGTCACTGGCGTCCCCATGGTGTGGCAGAAGGGCTTGTTGGATCCAGGCACGTTTCAGCCTCTGCGTTAAGGATTTGATGCCTGCGCCTTGCCCAGCTGCACAGATGCCAACTTTGAGCCAAAGGCTGTGCTTTCCTAGATTCTTCGTGAGCACCCAGGTATGGGAGGCGGTGCCGGACAGACCCATAGTGAAGGGTACCAGAAGGGTATTTGTGCCGGAAACTGAAAATGTCGCGGCTTCCTTCCTCTGACATAAATAGCTCTCGCCCTAAAAGCCAAGTCTGTGCTCTGCATGCTGGTGATCTCCAGCGCTGGCCGCGGGGTACGCTAAGATGGGGCGGGCAGTGGTCGGGGATCGCCACGTGCTGTCCCCTGGCCTCGCAGGGCAAAGCTGGATCTTCCCAGCTTTGAAGGTCTCCTTGGTCCAACAGCTGATGGTCAGCACTGGAGGAATGCTTGGGGTGAACTCCAGTTGTGCCCTTGCTGATGGTGGTTGAAGAGTCTGTAGATCCGCACGGGGAATTTCATTGGTGCCT
>NW_010548603.1:4028-6858 GCF_000687285.1 Phaethon lepturus
GCTGGGGCTGCCGGTGTTTCTCCTAGCAACTTGTTCTCCTGTTCTCTGCACTGTATTGGGCCTGAGCTGGTTTGGGGGTTTTTTTTGGTTGGGTTTTTTTTTAATTTTCTTTTCATGGCTGAATCTGCCTTCCAGCCCAGCCTTGGACCTTGGCCAGCGTTTGCCAAAGGGATTTCCTTCTCTGCAGCACGCAGAGAGGCTCCAATTAATGGGCAGGTCCCCTTGAGTAGTCACTTGCTGAGAGTGGGTATTGTGGGAGTCCAGGCTTTTTGTCTCAGCACTTCCAGATCAAGCAAACACCGCTTCAGAGCCCTGGGCTCTTCCCTGGGGGCTTATGAGTCAAGCTGGGCTCTTGCTGTGTTGCACACAGCAATTAAAAAATAAATACGTAGGCTGAGCTGTAGCGCTGGTGACAGCAGCCCCCGTGCAGGGGTGACCCTTCGCGGGCAGCGCGAGGTGAAGCAGGTTGTAGGTTTGAGCCAAGTGGACGTGGCATTGCTCCGTGCCGTGCCCCGAGGCGCTCCGTGCCGCAGTGGGACGCTGCGAACAGCGGCTTCGTGCGTGCGGGGGGTGATGGCAGCGAGGACCCCTCTGCAGCGGCCCCCGGACGGGCTGCGGGCAGCAGCGTGGTGCGGAGCAGCGGTGCTGACGAGCCCATCGGCGCGCTGTCCAAACCGGTTGGGAACGCTCTCCTCCGCTTATGCAAACAGCCGGTAATTGAGGAGAGGTTCGTATAATCGTTTGATCTCTCCTCTGCTTCCCTTGGCACAGAGGCCGCATCCTCTCGTGCTGATGTAATCAAACCCGGTGCGGGAAGACGAGGCGTCCTGCGCCGAGAGGGTGCTCGCTCGCTTCCCGGGAGCGCTTGGCTGCGTCCGCGGGGCTGCCGTGTGGCTCTGCCTCAGTTGGCATCTACCTGCTTGGAGAACAGAGACCCGGAGGAGCTTATCTTGCCAGGACCGGTGCCAAAGCCTCTCTCCAAAGATCTGTGTTGGCTGTAGGGACGGAGATGCTGCTGAGGCTCTAGGCTGGACTGTTGCCTCAGGCCAGAAGCCTGGTCGAGGGAGAAGATGGGGCTGTTAGAAGACACCAGGCTGCTCCAGTGCAGGCAGAGCTGGGGGACTTGCTTGTCTGGAGCTGCTCCCTGTCATCTGCATTCGTCTTTGCCTGCGGGCCTTGGCAGTATTTAAGCTTTCAGGAGCACACTGCAAACCCTCGCCCCTTCTCCGGCTGCTCCTGTAGCTGTGTCCGTAAGGAGAGGACATGGGTGGTGAAGATGCGTAGCAGACCCCCGCGGGGTACGTTTGCAGGGCTGGCAGGGCAGGAGGAGCAGTGGAGCTCAGTGTCAGCCCGCTGTGCAGAAAGGCTTCGGGGAAGGACCAGGAGCACCAGCACTGCCTCTCCATCGCGTGACTCGGGATAGCAGGATGTGCGGGGCTGCGCTGACCCGCTGCTGATGGCTCTCGAGTGGGGAGTCACTGGCAGACCCTGTCCAGGCTGTGTGACCAGGTGAGGGTGGTCGGAGGGGAAGGAATCCAACAGTGTGGGCTACGCCATGGGGGATGTTTCTCTTCTGGGAGGACTTTTCCTGAATCTTGGGAGTTTCCAGGAGCAGAAGCTGCCTACGCGATTCTGGGGAGCACGAGGTGCCACCAGGCAACCTTGGCTTTCCTTCAATAGAGCCTTTTGGTCATGAATTGCCCTCTGTTTCGGAGGAAATGGTGGTTGTTGCAAGGTTTCCAGGGGATACCTTGCACTCCTCCGCACAGCATCCTCCCCCGGGGCCCTTGTGCTGCTATTTGGGATGGGGTTTACGACCGGTGCGGGTGGGAGGATGCAAACTGCTGGCAGGAAATGACTGCCAGAGGTTTCCAGCTGTGCCAGAGCCTCGGCGGGGCTGGAGCCCGCTTGCTGTCCCTCCGGTCCCATGTCCCGGCTGTGGTTGCAGGAGATGAGCTCTTTGGTCCCACCTTGCACCTCGTGCTGCCCACACTCAAACTGCGTGGCGTGGGGACCTGAGCCTTCTGCAAGGAAACCAGTAAAAACACTATTTGTTTAGTTACTTCGTTTAGACACTCACAAGCACACGTAGACCTGCCCGCGTAGGCATGGCTGGAGCCATATATCAGGCTACGACCAAGGAAGAGCTGGCAGGGACAGGGATGCCTTAAACTGGGATCATAAGCAGCGATTTGTGAAACTGCAGCCACTGTGTTGCCTGCCTGTGGCGTGATTCAATCCTGCGTGTGCCCAGCTCTTTCTTGGCTTAGTACCTGTGTGTCCCCATCACCGAAGGGTCTCAGCTTAGACTCAAACCCACCGCCATGTTTTGCTGTGCAGGTTTTGTCTTGGCACGTTCGTGGTCGTGTGCGTTGAAGGCTTTAAAACCTCGACCCAGGGAGAGGGGCAGCATCCAGGGAGCTCAGCCCTGGCATGTTTGCACGTTGCTCCAACTCCTCTGGGAGCTGTACGTGAGCGTGAAGGAAGTTGTTTGGTGGTTTAAGCATTGCCCGTGGTGAAGTTCGGGTCTGGTGTTAAGGTTCGGGGCTTTGAGGTAATTTAGCGTGGTGCAGGGTTACCTTGGGATCCTCTCGACCAGCTTTGCTCTCCAGGCAAAACGCTTTCAAGGCCAATGTGAACGCGCAGATTTGAGAGCACATGGAAAACCTGCCTCGAAACAGGCACACCAACACACCTGTGTGGATCGGCTCGCCCCACTGACTGCATCTGTGGGGCAGCCCAGGGCCCGCACGCAGGCCAGGGCCAGCGAGGAGGGGCCGGCTGTTCAGGGAGAGCGCAGGCACCCGTATTGCCACTGCGGATGCGGCTG
>NW_010548603.1:6887-8120 GCF_000687285.1 Phaethon lepturus
GAACCGCTTCTGTGAATGTTTTATTTAGCCCCGAAGGGTTCACGTCTTCCCTTGGCAGTGGAGTCCTGCCTTCTGCTCAGTATGGAAGCTGTGGGAACATATAGACTAGATATTAGGAAAAATGTCTTTATGGAGAGAGAGGTCAAGCATTGGCACAGGCTGCCCAGGGAGGTGGTAGAGTCACCATCACTGGAGGTGCTCAAAAAACATGTAGACCCGGCACTTCAGGACACGGTTTGGTGGGCATGGGGGTGTTGGGTTGGTGGTTGGACTTGATGATCTTAAAGGTCTTTTCCAACCTTAATGATTCAGTGATTCTGTATAGCATGGTGCCATGTCTCTGATGAGCCTGGATGGGAACACCGGTATTGGGGTGTGGGTGGAAACACAGAGCATTAAAAATCGCAGCAGGTCCAGGTACAAAGTTTTTTGCTCTGTGTCCCTGTAGCACAGGCTGGCCTCAGGGCACCGTGAGATTTTTGGGTCCCGGAGTCATGAGTTTCAAAATGTAACTACGCACATTTGTGGGGAGAAAATTCCAGGGAGGGCTATTAAATGTCTGACTCAAAGGTCACGAGCTGCAAATAACCAGCGAGAGTAATCAGGGGAAGTATCTCGCCCTGATCCGCTTCCTGAGGCCTGATGTGGATCTCGTTTACAGGCTCGAACAGAGTATTTTCTGATTTATGTGCTTGAAATACCTAAATAATGTGCTTCGCTCACAGGTGTATGTGTGTAGTCTGGGTGGTTTCAGGTGTGTTGCTTTTATTCCTGGTTCATGACTTCGGTTGCGGAAAGGGTTTTGTGATGCACGTGTGACTTTGCCAAGCTTTAATCATTGTCGGTCTTAAATTTTTTCTGGAATCTTTCTGCGGAAGAAAGTTTGCGAGAACCGGAGTAGAAAAATATGGTTTTACCCTTGTGGAAAGACTCTCTGGGGCTTTTCATAGAGAAGCATCAGCCTCTTCTTGTTTTGGAGCTGGAATTTGATGTCTGGTAGGGAAGAGGGGGATCCACCCACATCTGGCCAGTTCATAAAGCCCTTGAAACTCCCAGTTAACATGTTCCATAAAGAGTTATCAGAATTTGGCAACCAACCGCTCCAAACATTACATCTTCCCTGAGCATCATCTGTTCTCTTATGGCTCATGCGGGACGCTGCGTACGGCCTCTCTGCTCGGGGACAGCTGCGGCGGCACAGGGCTTTCCCCGGAGCTGCCGTCCCCGGAGCTG
>NW_010548604.1:0-25629 GCF_000687285.1 Phaethon lepturus
CCATTGCAGCACTCCAGTCATGAGAAGCATTGCGCCATGTTTCTGTGATTGCAACTACATGACATTTACTAATGTCCAGGTAGGCAGCATCCACAGCCTTTCCCTCATCCACTAAACTTCCCTCATCCATTAAACTTGGATGAACCAAATGTCACTTGGATATTTGCTTTGTCAATTGTCTCTTTAGAAAATCAGTTTCAAAGGGATAGTGCCAGAAAGTTCATTTCAGATGCTGTTATGGTTGAAATAGCCTTCGTTTGCCTTTGAAAATGAAGCTGTAACACTTGATGAACTTGGTGATGGCTGGAAAGTGGGGATAACCTACATGCTACATTCTCTACTGAGTAAGTGATAAACCCAGTCCAGTTCTAATACTCATTCATTTGCACCAGAAATTGTAGCAATTTAAAATATTCTGCTGTGGTTTTGAATCTATCAATAAATAGAACTAGAACAACCTAAAAGATGCTCTGCAGATCTTAAGCTTAATAAAAAATCAGACTAATTCAAAACCCTTGAAGATTAAGTGTTTGGGATTAAGTGATGCCAGTGGTTCTCTCAACACCCTGTAATTTAGCAACCCTTCCCAAAGCTGACTCATGCATCAAGGGACTGCCTTTGTGGAGCAATGAAATTAAAATTTCCCTGTCCCAGTATCCTCATGACTGAAGTACAAGTACACCAGCCAAAAAAGTTTCATAAATCTTCTCAGTTCAGGTTTTAGAACAGGGCATTTGGATTTGTCTCGTTTTTTGGTTCAGCCAAAGCAATTTGTCAAGTCCAAGTCAAACTTTCAAATTGTTTCAGCTGATCTATAATTGCATTCTTTTACAACAGTCACAAAACCAAAACACACTGTGTAACTCAGTGTATCTATTAAAGAAAAGACATTGCAAGAGAAAGGTCCTAAAGCAGTCAATCAGCCCATTAAGCAGATGGTCACAGTCAATACCAGTGCCGTATGGTGACTTTTCCACTACATAGTATTTTGCAACAGAAGGGGACCTGAACACCTGGCCAGCAGCCCTCAGTGAACTGAAACCCTTTCCTTGTGTGGAGGAACTATTGCTGTTCCTGTCACGCAGAATCACACAGAATCATTAAGGTTGGAAAAGACCTTTAAGATCATCAGTCCAACCACCAACCCAGCACCACCATGCCCACTAAACCATGTCCTGAAGCGCCCCACCTACACGCTTTTTGAACACTTCCAGTGATGGTGACTCCACCACCTCCCTGGGCAGCCTGTTCCAATGCCTGACCACTCTCTCTGTAAAGACATTTTTCCTGTTATCTAGTCTAGTCTGCCCATGCTGCCTAAGAATCAGGCAGCAGGTTTAAAACAAAGGGATTATTCACACTACAGGTGATTATATGGCGAAGCTCATTGCTACAGGACCTTCTGAAAAATGAAATGGGTTAAAAAAGGATCGGATGCATGTAAGGAGTGCTCGTACCTAATGATCCAGATGCAACCTTTTATGCAGAAGGCCCTAAAGCACTTGTGAATTAAAGCATATATATGCATGAAGGGATTAAATCATACCTGCTTCATTGCTTGCTTTAAGCATTTGTCATGGAGAGATCATTGCGAAAGACAGTACTTTGCACTCTCTCACTGTAGTGCTTTCCACTGAATAGACAGACCCTTAAGTGCTGCCGGTGGTCCTCCATTCATGTGCATTTGACTGAAACCCATGAAAATTAATAAATGTATAAGTCACGTTCAGCAGTTACTTCTGTTAATCAGCAATAGTAAGAGGATCTTAGAAAGCCTAAAGTGTTTAGGAGCTGTCTGTCCCATGGATTGCATCTGTATTTGCTTGGGCCGTTATGACTAACCAAGGGATCAGGCCCAGCCAGCACAGCTTCATGAAAGGCGGGTCCTGCTTGACCAACCTGATCACCTTCTATGACCAGGTGACCCGCCTAGTGGATGAAGGAAAGACTGTGGATGTTGTCTACCTGGACTTTAGTAAAGCCTTTGACAGGGTCTCCCACAGCATTCTCCTGCAGAAACTGGTGGCTCGTGGCTTAGACAGGTTTACTCTTCTGAGCCCGGAGAGTTGTGGTGAACGGTGTTAAATCCGGCTGGCGGCTGGTCACAAGCGGTGTTCCCCAGTGCTCGGTTCTGGGGCCGGTCTTGTTCAATATCTTCATTGATGATCTGGATGAGGGAATCGAGTGCTCCCTCAGTGAGTTTGCAGATGACACCAAGTTGGGTGGGAGTGTTGATCTGCTGGAGGGTAGGAGGGCTCTGCAAAGGGATCTGGACAGGCTGGATCGATGGGTCGAGGTCAACTGTATGAGGTGTTTGTCCTGATGGACCCTACACCTTTAAACATTTTTTTCCTCATCCAAGAAAATCTATGAGCTATTCTTCAACCCAACCCGAAAGGCACATCCATTTTCTGGATGAGCTTGGGGAGCTCAAAGAATGGAGGAGGAGGGCTTGTTAGGCACCTTGTGCAGGTGGGGCTGCACCTGGTTCAAGTAAACCGCACACACGTTACAACCTCCTGTAGTGGGAAAGAACAGGAGAGGCGATAATGGGCAAAGCATTTCATGGGAGGGTATCAGATAAGAATAGACTTGCTACGTTTACAGGGCACCTTCCCCAGATGTGCTTTGCTAACTTGCTGACAGCAAGCTGCTGACACATTCCTGATGCTGCCAACCACATCACCCCCAAACTTGGCTGTATTTTTAGATGGAAACTCAAGCCACCATTGCTAGACACAGCAGCTGTTGTGACAGCAGACCCTCACGTAACCCTTAAGTGGGACGCAGGCTGGGGAAACACGGTCGGCTGCAAACACTGAGCACTGAAGGGTTTAGCTGCCTCTCAGATCGCTCGTCCCTTCAGGTATTCCTGGAACAAACACCCCCCTCCTGAAGCACTGCTTTTGCTTCCTCAGCTCTCTCCATCGCCCAGGACAGGTTTCCATAGGCTTTGCCGCCCAGCCTGCACGCCCCGGCACCTCCCGCCCGCGCTAAACCCCGCCTGCAGCCCTGGCACGGCACCTCGCAGGGCTGTGGGCGCTTGCGCAGCGTCGCCCGTTGCCACGGCAGAGGAGTAAAACACAAACATCCTGCCCGTCTTCTCACCAACAGAAGGAAACACACGCTGTAAGTAAGACGAGTTCATTGCTCGTATACATGAAATCTTAACTGTGTGACTAAAGAATTTTAGTCTCTATTTATTACAGAAAAAGAAAAAATGAAGAAAGCTATTACAGACAAACCTTTCAATAACAAAGCAGTTAAAATTATTAAACTGACACCTCCTGATATCTTACCCGTCCCACCCACCCCTTTGTTGGCTCTGCCTGGGGTGGGACTGCTACAGTCAGTGGTCAGCGTTTTCAGCCCTTCACGAGGAGGAGTATGACGTTAATGCGTTCTTCTTCCTCATCCTATGGGTCTAGCAGGTTTCCTAGCACACCTTGCACCGTGCTCTTTTTTCATTGCTCTGAATCTCAGCCTTGCATTACGTGAAGTTGCTTACATATGTTGAGTTCTTTTTTACCCCCAGAACCACCTTTGCCCAGCTCGTAAGTCCCACAATGGTTTAACTACTGGTGAGCTGCTTGTCGTTCTGGGGTCTCCAGTACCATCCTGTGCCCCTTCTCTAATCGTCCTATGCCCGTGGTCCTCTACACCACATCCCATGGCCCAGTTTTCAAGGCCCCTCCTTGTATCAGGCTTGTATTCCTCTGCAATGCGATGCCAGAATCAAAAATACGTTGCTCTGCGCAGAATAACTGCTTGTCACTAGTATCTATATAAAAAAAAACGGTTATACCATACCATATAGAAGGAGAAACAGAGGTAAAAGCAGTAAGGCAATAGCCACCTGGTCATGAGAAAACGTGTGGCAGCCAAACAAGCTAAAACAACGCTTCAGGCAGGCGAGGAGCAGTTCAGACAACGCGAGCCTGGCGAGTCCCGAGCCCGGCAGAGCGGGAGCGAAGCTGGTGCCCTGCCAGCAGCCGTGGCGAGTGTTTATCGAGCGTCTTTACCCAGCAGCCAGCAGAGATCGGCACTCAGCGCCCACCTGGGGAGACCCCGCGTTCTTGAAAGAACAATCATTAAGGACAGCTACTAACATATAGCCTTATACATACTTCGTAGTGAGTCCTGGCAAATCTGGGAAATGGATGAAATTACCTGGCTTTTCTTTCTACATTTGCAAACTGCCCCAGTTCACGTAATTCAGCCCGATCGGCCTTTGGTTTTGCAAATAACCTGCCTGAGGACTAGCTGTTTATACAGGATTCAGAGTGTAACTGCGGGACTCAGCACTTGCCTCTCAGGCCAGTGTTTTACTCCGTTTGTACTAAAACTTAATTGCCAGAATATGGAGAAGCTCTGACAAAATCTGTCGGCTCTCTCACAGCTAGTGGTTGTTCTGCAGACAACTGTATTTACAATGTCAGTGACGAACAGCCAGAGTATGGAAGGAAAATGAGGACGTACAACACCACAAGTTGTAACATACTCTTGAAAAGTTATGCACTTAAGTTAAACCATGCATACGTTATATTGCAAAACTGAAATGCAGAAATTCGTTATGACACGTGCTTGAGCTCAAGAATTGTGTGCTCAACATTTTGGTACTGCCTCTTCAGCCATGTTGAAGTTTTGGGCCACTTTTTGTTGTGCAAGTCCCAACCACTGCAGTCTTCAGGCAGTGTGGATCAATAGAACGGTTCAATAATAAATGCAATAAACTTAATTGTCTGCATTCTAAAGTAAAATGTTGTTGAGGGGAAATAACAGCAAAAGAAGAAATGCTGAACAATGGTGCTGTGCTCACAGAGCATGTAGCAACAAGGCAAATATAAAGATACAGGAAAAAAATATAAAATGCTGCTATTTGAAAAGTTTCAGTGCTTCAGCTCATTCACGGTTGGAGTTGTTGCTTTGTATGAACCTTCAGTCTTCATTGTTCTATAAACATATGAAAACTTTTCTCTTAAAAATTACTTTCCAAATACATTTTAATATTCTCCATTAATTTCATCAGCTTTATCTCCTTTACAGCTCTTAACTGCTCTTGGAAAGCACAAGCATCCCATCTAAGTCATAAATCCACTGAAGTAAAAATTTTGTACCAGAAGTGCCGACAGGCTTCTGATTCGCAGAGCTACAATTAAAGAATAATCCTGAAAGGAATGCTTTTGTTGTAGGTTTTGTTCATGAGTAGACACTCCGAATGTTAACTGCTTTCACAGATAAAGGCAGAACATGTAAACTTTGGGTTAATATTTATGTATGCAACAATATAACTTGATTACAAGGCGTTCCCTTCAAAAAAAATTAGATCTAGACTGTGGGGTCTAGAAGCGCACAGTATCAACTCTGCCTCATACACCAGCCTCATTTTCCACAAAGGAAGAACAAATTAGGTTAAGCATATTAAGCTAGAAGCACATTAGGTTAGTTTTCTCCCAAGCATTGAATTCAGCAGTAATATTGCAGTATCAATATTTATCATAAATTTAAAACACATTTCGGAGAACAAGCTTTTTGGACTAAAAATATTCCACAGATGGTTGTAAGGGAACAGCTCTGCCTCCAGCTAGCTTTAAATGACTTTTGTTGCAATGAAGCCTTTATCAATATTTAACCAGGAACTGATTTTTCAAATACTTGTTTCAGCAGGTAACAAAAATGTTTTATTCAAGAGGATGCTTTCTCCTCAAAAGCAGCACACCGGCTGCAAACCAACCTGCACACTTTCTGGATAGCCGGAATCAGTCATCCTATCGGTTGATCAATTAAGCTAAAGAAAACCACATTGACGCGTTCCATGTACCTCCGGATTTCAGGTACCTCTTCCTACAGCCCCTTTCCTCCAGGCTCCCCGGACTGACTGCAAACGCGTGGTGGACAGTGGTCACGTACAGTAGTTCTTCGCTCCTGTTCATGCTGACATTGTGTCAGGAAAACAGAACGTTCAGAAGCTGAACAGACGAAGGTTGGCTTTATGAACACGGGTGGAAATCTGTGCTGCCTAGAGGAGTCTTCGGGACCGTACTCCCTGCCCGCCCATCCTCCTTACCGCTAACATCCTACCTCCTCAACACCTGCCCTTCATTTTGCAGACAAACTCAGCAAAAAGGAGTCTGCTTGACTAACCCTCGTTTGGCACAACAACTGTGGATTAGTTTGTAATGTCTGTGACAGTATCTTGATTATCTTTGGTGAGAACACCTACCCTGATTTTGAGAAAACACGAAGTTTTTATCACCACAGAAAATTTCAGGCCCCAAGCAGTGAGTCCTTTTTCACTCCTCTGGGAATGCCAGAGGTTTTGACAAGTATCTTCTTCCTTCTTCCAAGACCCCAAGAAAATAGGAAAAAAAAAGCATCAGAGCTATAGTATCTTCAGCATTCTTAGAAACAGCCCAAACTTTTTATTTGGAATTATTCCACTTCCAGTAAGTTTGTGACAGCTCAAAATTCTTGGACAGAACAATTTCCATGACTGAGCCAGGCCCCCATCTGAACAGCCACACTTAGCCAAACTTCTGCAAAACTTAACGTAGCTTGACTGGGCTGTTGTGGTAGAAGAGAAAACAGGCAACAAAAGAAACCCGGGGTGAAAGGTAAACTCTTTGCCACAGTTTCCCTCATACATAGACTGGCCTGTGGAAAATGACCACTTAAGATTTTATTTCGACAACCGCGTCGCAAATCCAAAGGCAAGCTCTCTCCCGTAACAAAAGCAGCCAAAAACCCCCAAATGCAACCAGAATGTAGTAAGAATTTTATTGAATACATTCAGAAAAAAACTAGAGCATGAAGACATGAGATTAATTTCTGCATATAAGTTTTATGAATGTGCAGAGTCAAACAACCATGCAAAAAGACATCTCCCCGCTTCAACTGTAATTCAAGACTCTTAGAATGGCAAAACTATTACCACCTTAAAACAGTGTTCCAGACACATGACTCATGGCTTTAAAAATAATCTCGTTCCTGAACGGAGATTAAAAAATTTTAGTAGCAGTAGGGAAAAACCAATGATTAACAGGTACAGTATTTATCCAATACTCATGCCATATTTAAAGAGTGCAAGCAAAAAATGCATCGTTACGTAGAGTAAGTAGATTTTTTTCAAGGCAAAATTCCTAGTAAAACTAGTCCCTAAACCACTGAAATGGTGACTTGATAATGTACATGTTCCAGAAGATCATCCAATTGAAGATTGTTTTGTCAGCTTACATCAGTGCCACGTAAAACCTGAGTCAGAGTAGCTGAGCAGCCCAGTGCTTAACAGTATCCTAACCTTAAAAATAAATTCCAGCTCCTCCAAGAAATGTTTTTACAGATATAATATGTAATGCTAGGTAAGAAAATGGGCTTATACATGAGGGAAAAGATTAAGACTGCTGTCACAGATTTGTATACCTACACAATAGTTCATATTAAAAAGGGATTGTGAAGGAAAAGTTTCATGTGCACTTGGGCAGTCCCTTCGGAGAGATGCAAGACGCTGTCTACATGTGTAACGTAAACCCACACTACAGCTTTCAAGCCTCATTAATTATAAAAATATAGCTAGACTGTAGCAAGTTAACAAACTTGCTAAATACAGCATGACTCTGAAAACATGAAAAAAGTGGTAAATTTAACTGCAAGTATTCCAGTACATACTTGTCTGTGCTTTATTATTTAATTTAACTATTATAGACTGGTAAAAGCCTCACTGATTTTTCAAATCTTGCTTTTGGGACGGTATTGTGATTGGTTTGGTACACTAACCGTTGGTTTCACCTTCTCTCCATGTTTACCAATATAAGTTACAGCCAAACCAATATCCCACTAAGGCGTCACCCACCACTATCCCTGCCAAGATGCCATTTCATCGAATACCAGGATCAAACACCGCGGTGTTTGCGCAACTGCTCAAAACACTCCCAGTCCCCAAGTGACACAGCTTTTGCAGGTTGATGATGGATGCACACGTATGGTTATAAACGGCTGCTAAGAATTTATGCAGGTAAACCAGAGACTTATGGCAGTCTCTGGCATCTGAAAGTTTACCCTTTTATTTTGAAAAACACCATGGGTCATAGAAAACCAGGCTGCTATTTGTAAAACCTGTACCTTCTTGCCTGATCAAAGCTGAGCTGTTAGTTTGCTTGCTTGCTTGCTATTGCTTGCTTGTTTTTTTAAAAAGGTAAATTTTAAAAGTGGTTTTATAGTCACTGATGGGGAAAAGTCCTTACGGAACTCCCAAAGTATCTTTAATTTTCTGCTGAAATCATGAACAACAGGAAGAGTAGGAGGAATGAATAAAAAGCAAAAGCAAAATTGAAGACAACGTTTACAGGAGCTTTCTTCCACTTCTGGCCAAGTTGACTCAGCTACCAGCAGAATGTCGAGCGTAACAAGCAGCTTATGGCGTGGCCATGTCTGAACCCTGGGCAGCACATTTCTCTCCATTTAGCCTTTAGTATACTAAGGGAGCAGATGACTTGCTTAAAAACAGAAATTCTGTTTGCCCGAGAAATTCCATTTCCCTTGTAGTTCTTTAAAATGGATTTTACACAATATAAACCTACTCTATGTGAGGATGAAAATAAATTGAAAAGATGTAAAAAAAAAAAAGTAGAAAACATAAGATATTTAGGGTATTTATATATCCATAGATGCATGTTTGAACTTGCTTGTTAAGTAAGAACTTCACCCTGGCATTAAACACTGCTCATTTTGCTGTCCCAGTTCAGAGTTCTGCACACAAAAACACAGATGGCACACTAATAGCTACAGCTATCTGCACTGAAGTGATCGTTCTCAGTATTATACTAGTCAGTATTATACTAGTAAGAGCTCCACTTGTTGGTTCAGAACACATCAGGGAACATCTGTTCAATTTTTAGACAACCAACTGCAAGCATACATTTTTGTAAGCTTGTACCCTATGACTTCATAGCACTTAACATTTTCAAATTTATTAAAAAAACAAACAAACAAACAAACAAGGTGGCATTACTAGAAGTTAATAGAATCTTTTAGGCAGAACTTGGAGCTGGAACTGTTAATAGGGGCCCAAGGGAGTAAGCAAGCACGCTCCCTCAAGTGAACGAGGAAACAGGATCTTGAAATGAAGGCAAAGCAGCACCAAAACAAATTTTATATGTACATCACTGGTGTTACTTTCTTGGTGTTTGGGGATGGTTTCTTTGGTAATGTATTTCCTACTACTCTAAGCATGAAGTAGGATTGCAAGTACTCATAGAGACAGAACTCTGAGCTCAAGTCAAATTATATCTATTAGAAAACAGTAAGACTCTTAAAAATCCACATTTAAGTTCAAAATGCCTTTACTACGTGTTCTGTGTTTCTCCTGGCATTATTCCTGGTCTGCCAAGGTAGGCAGATGAGCATCCACACATTTCAACAGTGCACAGGACTCCTTGTTTTCATATACAAGCTTTGGCACAATAAATAATGGTGTACATTTTGCATGACTTATATAGGAAAACGTTTTTCTTTCATCTGCAACCAAAATTAAGAAACTATTGGAAGCAGAAAGAGAAAGCAGCATTACTGCATGTATTGCTGCTTGGATAAGTGTCTCATCTTTAAAACTATCATGTTCTCAGCCACAAATCTTTACTGATGGAGAACTGAAAACAAAATTAAGGTCTTGATTTCTAATTACAGCGTTTTGCTTATGCTGTTCAAAATAAATAATATTTTAAAAATATGTTAATTCAGAGGTACAATTATGGTTTGAGACAGACATTTCAAAGGTTGTTGTTTGTTTCTCCTAAGATTTGTCCTGTAGATAAATTCCTCATCCTCAGAAAGAAGAGCTATGCATATCTACATGGAAATAATTTTCCTGAGACACCTACAGTATGTACTGTCTTCTACTACACATACCCACCTACTCTGAAAAAAGACCCATAATTTTGAGTGTTGTAGAATAGGACAGAATATACATTCTAGACTGTCAAATATATACAGCATCTTGGTAATTTTACAGTAGTCTGCTGTTTGTATATTCTCCACAGCTGAGATGCTGTGTTATTCAGCCATTTCACTGTCCATTCACTTTTATATTTAACAATCCAAATACCAAAGACACAATACCCCCCCCGCCAACTTTGTTTTTATTTTAATCTGATCTCCTGCTTTTATACATGGAAGACAGCAAAAGAGTCAGCAAGTACTGAAATCCTTAGCAAAATACTTTTTATTCCATCCCTCCACAGCCAACAGGTATTGAAACAAACCTTAGTTTCAGAAGACAAAAATGCAAGTCTACAAGTGCTCTTTCATATTTATGTTTAAGAATTTTTTATTCTAGATGCAGAATTGCGTGTTAATAACTTCATAAACTCAGATTTTTGTATCTGTATTACTGAGTTTAACATGTGCTACCCAGTAGGTCCAGTCTAAAAACTTGAAAAATTAACACAAACAGTGGACTGAGAACACATCTATTTGGATAATCAGTGCGTGGTACATAAGGTTGTAAGCCAAGGGCAATAGCTTTTTTACTCTAAACCCCCACGGAGACACTCCAACTAGAATAAATATACTCATGGGAGCAAGAGCAGAAATAGCTATTACCCTTCAAGTTTACATCCCCATTTACTGTGCATCAAATTTCTTTGTAGAATGGAACATATGATCTAGCATAAAAAATGAATCTATATAAAAGTTAAATATTTGATTACAGTAGCAAGTCACCACTTCATAATGGGAAATAACTTGTCTCTTGGAATCATTATTGATCTGAATTCTCTTTTTTTTGTTGTGCGTTGGATATTGGTAATTCAAGACTTGCCCATAATAGGGGTTCTGCTTTTCTCATAGTAAGCTCAATCTTTGTAGCTGTCATGTTCACATAACTCCTCTTTACATCAATTACCTAGAACAGAAAACATATTTTATAGTTCAATTTAAGAAATAAGACTGCTAGGTATTTGTGGATTAAGTTAGGAAGAGTACCTGATCACTGAATTTCAGCAGGTGTTTAGGCAGATGGAGTTCCCTCTGTTACCTAGAAAAAGCCAACCCTCTCCCATTCCCAAGCTATGAACATAGGCCTATGCACATGTAACATATACTTTGGTCTAACACATACGTAAGCATGTAATTACATTGTGTCAAGGGTTTTCTGCAACAGCACTACGATGGTGGTGGGATCTTAGGACAAATAGGGACAGAAGGGACCTCAGGAGGTCACCTTCTGCTCAAAGCAGCATCAACTATGATGTCATACACGATCATTTGGGGCATTAGAGTCAACTTAAACATAGATTACTGAATGACATGCAACTGAATTTCTTTCAATAAGAAAAGTAATGAGGAAAAACAAACTGTTTTCAAAGAGAGGAAGCTGGGGGTTTGTGTTTTTTTTTGTGGGGTGTTTTTCTTTTTTTATAGTAGAAAAATTATTCTTATACTTACTCCCCATAGCTTCACACTGCGATGAAATTCCTTTTCTCCTTCAAATACAATATGGATATTTAACTTAACAGGAAAAAAAAAAAGAACATTTTGTCAGGCTAATAAAACATTGACATGTCAAGTATGTTTAAGCAAAATATATCACATTATGACTCAGATCCTACCATGAGCAAAGTGATCAAACTGTCCTTAAGACATAGAAGTGAAAATCTATCCTAACAGATTCTGATACGGTATCATAGTCAAGAGTGGCCATATATACATCCAGGAAACTGTATCATTTTCTCCAAATACGTTATTAAGAAATCAGAGAAGTATTTTAACACTTGTTTAATATTAGTAGGTGTAAAACTGCATATCGTGAACAACGGTATTACATTACATTAAACCAAATACAATGAAATGATGAATCTATAATTATTTACACATATGGTGATGCAAATCCATCACACTCGGGTTTTAATTGTAGAAGTGAAATGAAAGATTTTTTTGACATAGTTTTTTTTTTTTTAAAGCTGCAAAATAACAAAAACACAAACAGTAAAGTCCAAATGTCCAAATAAAAGAAAAAAATGCTATACATGCTTGAGCAAACACAAAAGCCAAGAAAATGCCATTACTCAAAAAAGAGTCTTAGGCTACCCCTGCCTTGTAAATAAAGCAGAAGCCAGATTTTCCTGACTTCAATCTGTTATAAGAATTAAAAAAAGAATTACATCTTAAGGTAGATACACACCATTGTGCTATTTGCTTCTACATAGCTCAGATCAGGAACAGAGTTTTTAGCATATACAGAAATAGTCACTTCTCCTCCGGTCTGGTGCCAATCATGCCTGCATGGAACTACTTTCTTTCCAAAAAAAAATCCCTATATAAGAAAAAGTTACCAAAAAAAAAGACTTAAAATTGCATTCAGTAGTACTTTTACAAGATTAGTCAGGATAAAAGCCCAGGACTATTTTAATAGCCAATAAGCATCGCTAATAAAGGACTATATTTCATGTTCACAGGAGATTGCAAGACTCCACTTACATCTATTTTTACTAATTATTTCAGCTACTGGCCCCTAACGACCATTAGATGTGAGAAAAACAGTGCTTATAACAGAGACTACAGTAAGAAACCAGGACATTGTGACAGAAAAAAAACCCCCAACAAACAAAACACTAAAAAAACCCCAACCAACTGAAAAAAAAATGTTACTTGTTGGATTAACTTCCTTTCCAAGACTACAGTTATCCAGCAAGTAACAGAAAGAAACCAAACAATGACTCCAAGAAACTTCTGTATTACTGACAAAAATCACTGAATATTACCCTCTGTTCTCCAATGCAGGAAAAATAAATGGTGGAAAAAACCAAAATAACTACAAAAAGGTAAAGCCAAAAAACCCCTGTTAGCTAGAAGCCCATTATCTCAATATACACACATTTAATACACACATAGTTTCTCAACATCTGGGTAAATTCTTTACAACACCACTCTCCGACTTTAGGCTCACAACTTCAGCTTTTTTTTTTTAACCTGTCCTTTCTGTATTTGAAAATACTTTATAAACACAAACATAAAGCTTCAAAGCAAGCAGCAATTCCACGACTTATAGAACTTGTGAAGCAGTTGTTATAGAATGAGGTAACAGAACTACACTTCCTGTAACTAAATTTTCTTCTATTAAATGTTCCTGATCTTTGCACCCTCTATCAGACCCATTTTGCCTCAGCAATAGACAATATATATGCAACAAGAATTTTGTGTTCACCTGCATCCAACATGTGACCAGCTAATGTTTTTTAATTAAGTGTTCAGTTCCATTATTATGTTCTACAATATTGCTTAAGAATCTTTTTAAGCCTAGAATGGAAAAAAAATTCACCTTGTAGTTCTGCAGTTTGTTCCCAACATCACAGTGAAATACAGAATCATTAAGGTTGGAAAAGAGCATCAAGATCATCAAGTCCAACCATCAACCAAACACCACCATGCCCACTAAACCATATCCTGAAGCACCACGTCCATGTGTTTTTTGAACACTTCCAGAGATGGTGACTCCATCACCTCCCTGGGCAGCCTGTTCCAATGTTTGAGCACTCTCTCCGTACAGAAATTTTTCCTAATATCCAATCTAAACCTCCCCTGGTGCAACTTGAGGCCATTTCCTCTCATCCTATCACTAGTTACCTGGGAGAAGAGACCAATGTCCAATTCGCCACAACCCCCTTTCAGGTAGTTGTAGAGAGCGATAAGGTCTCCCCTCAGACTCCTCTTCTCCAGACTGAACAACCCCAGTTCCCTCAGCCGCTCCTCATAAGACTTGTGCTCCAGACCCCTCACCAGCTTCGTTGCCTGTCTGTGGGCATGCTCAAGCACCTCAACGTCCTTCTTGTAGTGAGGGGCCCAAAACTGAACACAGGATTTGACATGTGGCCTCACCAGTGCCGAGTACAGGGGCACAATCACTGCCCTGCTCCTCCTGGCCACACTATTGCTGATACAGGCCAGGACGTTGTTGGCCGTCTTGGCCACCTGGGCACACTGCCGGCTCTCAACCAGCACCCCCAGGTCCCTTCCCGCCGGGCAACTCTCCAGCCACTCCTCCCCAAGCCTGTAGCGTTGTGTGGGGTTGTTGTGACCCCAGTGCAGGACCCGGCTTGGCACTTGGCCTTGTTGAACCTCATACAGTTGATCTCAGCCCATCGATCCAGCCTGTCTAGATCCCTCTGCAGAGCCCTCCTACCCTCCAGCAGATGAACACTCCCACCCAACTTGGTGTCGTCTGCAAACGTACTGAAGGAGCACTCGATCCCCTCATCCAGGTCATCAATAAAGATATTGAACAAGACCAGCCCCAGAACTGAGCCCTGGGGAACACCGCTTGTGACCGGCCGCCAACTGGATGTTGCTCTCTTCATGGTCTTTGGGGGTGGACAGACTTTTAATAATCTTATTATAAAGGAATATATATATAGAATATATTCTATATGGAATACCACAGACCTTCTTAACTAACAAAGCAGAAAAGACTGCTATTTATACTATATGTATCAATAAAAAGACAGGTTGTACTCTATTATAAGTATACTTCTACCAGATTATTTCAAAACCCATTTCTCTGTTGTCATTCTGTGCATAATATCCTCCGTATTATTTCAGAGGTAGTGATCTGTAACAGCTCGACTACAACAACAGCTCCATCAGGCTACTGACTACATTTCAGTATTCAAAATTCAGAATGGCCAGCTACAGAATGCAATATTAATGCTACTTACTGCGTCCTTTTTAGTCCATACGTGTGTTCCTGTTGTGCAGCCTTCTTGAGCTAAAAATGTATTGAAGTCGGATGTTTTTCTTTTACAACAGCTCCAATACTTCATCCTTGAAAGTTCACAAAGTAATTAACAACAATATTTGGGACACTATTTACCGCAAGTATTTAAAATTTTTCCTTTATGCAATATTACTGTTAATTTGGTATGCCCTCTTCAAGCATTGCCATTTTTGACTGAGGAAGAAATACAGAATGAAAACAAGGCAGCATCTACAAAGAAAGCAGGAACACAAAATAGACTAATTAAAAAAATTAAAGTTAACTGAGTACTAACCCTTCATGGAATATAGGTACACCAGAATGGTATATACATACTTCTTCTGTGCTGTGTGGTCCTTCGTAGGTCTAGCAAAACAAAGCATTTAAAGTGTATTACTGTTAGAGGATGTGGACCAAAGGAAAAAACAAAACAAAACAGAACCCACAATAAAAACACTGAACAAAGTACTACAAAGCTTTTGAGTAAATAATCTAAATCTAGTGGCTTGCCTTAGCTTTTTAAAATAACCATTCATTCACAAAAGGCTCCCTGGCATTCCTTCTAATAAGCTATACTTTGTATTAGTTCTACGGAGTACATCAATGGTGACATCATCTATGTTCATAAAGATCACTTTAGATCCTCAGAGATATTTATCTTTAAAAATACTCTGAATATTCAGAGAAAATAAGTACTTAACTGGAAAATAAATTAAAAGTTTTCATTCATAAAACACATAGATTCTCAAAAGGAAGTAAATTAAACAATATACAACTCTGCCACCAAATACCATATCAGTTCTTCCTAACACAACAAGAGACTGCTGTAAGTTCTCCTCCCACCAGAGTTTCAGTAGAAAATGCAAAATGTCAGACGTCCAGTGATACACCTGTTTTAATTCTACTGTCCCGTTCTGTACAACACAAGGGTGTCAGTGTAAAAAAACTTTCAGTTTAAATGACCACGTATTATAAAAATTAATTTTGGTGGTAAAAGTGTTAAAATATTTTCTTTGTGGTAAGAAAGAAAGCATTTCGTAATGCTTCTGGCAGGAAGCATTAATTGATAAGATCTGCAGATGCTTCTGACCTATATACAGATTATCAAGAGCAATTCAAGTGTTATCAAGAAGCCACCTCTCACCATTTCAACATTTTAACTTGAAACACATCAGTATCACAGGTTTGGCAAAGCTTACTAATTAGAAGTTCAGGACAGGCTTAAAAAAAGTAATCTTAGACTTAATTGCATCCACAGTACAAAACAGCCCACTTTTTCCATACTGAAATGTGTTATCAAATGTGGATTCGTTAAGCCTCATGGACTTTGTGTCACTTTCAAATCAATTTGTAGCACATAAAAAACACACCCAAGAAAGGAAAACAAAACTGCACACTTAATAGTTTGGCATCTGGGTGGTGGAACTGAACCACTTACTTTTGAACAGCCTGCATTTTTACATGCTGTCCCAATCTTGATTTCATCACTGTCTTCCTCTGTAAACAGAATCATATTATAGAAAATAGGAACTCAATTATACAATGTACTACACATTTTGCTTTTATTGACAATTAAAATGTGCTAAGGAGTAGATTAGGAAAAAAAACCCAAACAACTCTGAAGCTGTCTATTTTCTTCCTGGCACTGAAGTCTGCCAGATAGGTACAAAGAAAGAGAAATTATGCAAACATTCCAAAAGCTTTGTTATCTATGCATCAGCTTCTAGGTTCTATACCTCTATGTTGTTTTAAGTGGGGCAAAAAAAAAAAATTGATGAAGAGGATTATTACAATCATTCATCTTGTTTGGTTTTGTAAAAGTATGAATGTAAAAGGCTCCAACTACTGTCTATAAATACATACAAGGAAAGAATTTGGATACCAAGTAGAAAGAAGAGCTGAGTGACAGTTCTGGCACAATAACAGGAGAGTATAAAATAGCCACAAATATCGAGTGAAATTAGAAAGTGTTTCTTAAGGAGCACTGTCGCTCTGGAAACAAATTCCAGATAAACTGTGGGAAGAAAAAAAAGAGGAAGAAAAAAAGAGGACCAACAGACGAGGGAGAACCAATTAATCTTCAGAGGAATTTCACCAGTTTATGAAAGGCTTTATATGACATCGTGTTTGCAGTAACATAGGACAGTAGCATTAATTTCTTAGGAAACTCTTTCAGACATATATTCAGAAATGGATGTTCCAATCATGTCCATTTTACCAGGAAATGTTACCAAACAGGCAGTTCAAATAATTTTGATGGGAAGACACTTCTCCTAACACCCAAGTCTCCACATTGTTAACATATAAAGTTTGATTATCATTCCCTAGACTGGAAGGTATTTCCCAGATTAAGAACAAGAACATAATTACATGAAATAATTACTTCAGAAACAACAACAAAAATAGCATTTCATTTATTTGTGTGACAATTAGCGTCATATATCTACTTAGCCTCCCTATATCCTTACCTTTTTTCTCTTCGTTTTCTGATGACAGTTTCAGTTTATCTAGCGCTTGCTTCAAGGAAGCTGACACTTTCAGCTGCAAATTTGTCATTGGCTCATCTGGGCTAAAAAATAGTCCATGTATTCATGTCAGCTTAATGAAAAACAAATTACAAAAAAGAACAGAGTAGTAACTTCTAATCTTGCTAGAAGGCTCTTCTTTTCCAATCCCCCTTACAACAACAAAAAAACAAACTAGATTTGTAAATGCCAATTCTTACTCTTTGTGAAAAATCAGACTAGAAATTTAGAAGGCAATCTTGGATTTCAACAGGAAATCCTAAGTACTCTACAACAACAAAAATAAATCAGAGAGATTAAGGAATCTAAATACAAGCACACTAAAATTATTTTTTATGACTGTTGAAAACACTAAACACAACTGCTAGTGGCAGTCTAAGCTACAGTACTACCTTGTCCTAAGCAGAATTCTTTTATCTCATTTTGAAGCTTAAGATAGCACCATCACTGCTACCAAATACAGGCTCTTTTAAAGTTCATTTGGGAATTTTTACACTATATGAGATGTGTAACACTGAATAAGCAAATGAGCTTTAACTTGACTAACTGACCACAAATTTGGCAAAATTTAGTTTTGTATACTGTACCTCGGCCTTTTAATTGTTTCCAATGGTTTAGGTGCCTGAATTATGTGTTCTTGAAATCTAGGCTTCAGTTCAGCTAGCTCCTTTCGTTCAGAAGTAGTTTTGACTTCTGGTTTAACAGGCTCAGGAGGTTTCTCGCTGTTATGGAGACCCTTAGTACAGCCCTATTACAGAAAGCATATGTTTATATATATGCAGTGTAGTTTGTGTGCACAATTAAAAATGATCAAAAACAGTAACAAGTTTTCTTGATTTATTTCTTCAGCCCCATCTTCTCCTTTAGTCCATTCTAAACACCAGCTGCAAAGGAAATCCTACAACTAAAGTGGAAATTATCTTCAGTTGGACAAACGTTAAAGAAAAATGCATACTTTTCGTAATCAAGCAAAGTAACAAGAAATATTGACCTTCCTTCATTTTTAACAAGCATCTAAATAGGTTTTGATAGAACTAATTATAACCATTAAAGCTTGAACATTATATCAAGAAAAATAGTGCGTGCAAGATTTAAGACAGTTTTAAGAAAAGTATGCAAATTTTAAACATGAAAACACATGTACCATTTAATATTTATCACTGTCATTTGACAAGTATAAAAATTTTAAATAATCATGAGTACATACCACAATGCTTAAGAAGTCGGAAAAGTCTGTTGTTCTTCTCTTACAACATGACCAACCCTATAAACATTTTGGAACAAAAACAAAACAAGCATAACTACCTTACTTGGCAACAACTTATAAAAAGCTAAAGACTAATTATATTCCTTTACAAATGTGGCACATCATGATTACAGATTATTTTCTTCCCTTCTTTGGACAATATTCTCATCATTTGCACTTTTAAAAGTCAGAGAAACCTGTTACAGCTGCCATTTCTAGTTCACTCATGCTGCCTTAATCAGAAAGTTCAGTAAACATGAGGCAATATTTCCACGACTAGTTAGGTGCCAACTCTGTACGACAGAAAACAGAAATGTTACTTTATTTCATGAAGTAACATATAAGCAAAACAAATATTATACCTGAGACTAGGCTCACCTGTGGCAGAATGTACAGGCCCCCTATCTAAAATGATGAGGATTTTTTCTTTCCTTGAGCTCTAGTCAAGTATTTCAGATGCTTATTTCCCGCCACAAAGCTGAGTATCTGCACTGCATAGCCAATCAACTACAGTAATCAAGAGCCTTTTTAATATATAAACCAGAATCCCAATTTTAGAGAAAATTATCTTGCCACTGTGAATAATGTATCTTAGAACTCGACAAACCTTATTAAAAGCAACAGTTTGACTAATAAATGCACCACTGCTTTGAGAGCTTAAGCAGGGCAACACAATGGTCGACAGAAAATTATGAGTACAACTATAATTTTATACAAAACAAACTGACATGGTCTAAGCAACTGTATCATATTAATAGCACCTATCCCAATTTGCCAGTGGTACACGGTGGCCAACTCTGGAGTCACGCACTGCAATATGAGCGATAGCTCACAGAAAACATGATGCCCAGCGCATAGGCACAAGCTTCCATGAGCCCAGAAGACACAACGTTATGGGACAGGGATGAGATGTTCTGCCAGTAGAAGCAGTTCCCAAGTACCAAGAAAAATGCTTGCCCCAAAGCTTGGTTAAATAGCAGTTTGGTCTCCTAAGAAAGCTCACTTATGCTACACCTGTATTACTACAGTAAACAAGTGCCAGACTCCATTTCTGGACAGCAGATTTCTGACCGTCCACAATTAAATTGTTAGAATGACCTCCAGTACTGTATTGGCAGTTGTGCCTCAAATAATTCTCTGTAGGCACTTTGGATGCATCCAGCAGATCCTGCAGTAGGAAAACAGTTTAATATAGTGAATACGGGCTATGCAGTTGGCCTAAGCACTGAAGACCAGTCATTGGTATATTTAATTCACTACTGAAGATGTAGCCCAAGAATCCTGAACAGCTGCATCAGAGGCAAGGGCAACCAGTCCCAACTTAATCAACATACTCGTCTGTCAGAGTAACAGAACACAATTATTTTTTATAGTAGGCAAATGTCACATGCATTAGTTCACTAGCCACATACGATGACAAGCAGCTGGTTTGAATTCCAAGCAGGGTAATTAACTGAAAGACTATGACACCTCAATGCCTCCAAAGACCTATTCAGAAGACCTAATTAAACTGTTGAGATACCCAAAGTCAATCAACAGGAAATATGTGTCATAAGGACTTGCATGGCACCTAGACCATATGAGTACAGTTTTTAATTTCTTCTTCAGGTTTGAGTAAGTGTGCTTTTCTAATTTCATGGGGTTGCTCAAACATGATAGGCTGGACATCAGTTTCTACAACTGAAAGATTTGGAATTGGAAAGGAAAACAAGCATACTGTTTCATGGAAACAGTTATATGGAAAAAAAGATAAGACTTAAAAATCTAGTTGCATACTTACTTTGAGAGCATCATGAAAGACTGGCACACCTGGATGATATGTGCATGAATCTAGAAGAAAATTACTATTATTAATATTCAGGCAATTCTTGTTCATCTGATCACAAACCCAGCAAAAATTTCACACTTGCAAGTCATGTATGCCATGAGCTGTCCCACTTCTGCAAGTGCACATAATTATGAAGGAAAATACAGACTCCACAGTTTTCTTGAGGGCATATATTAAACCTAAAGAATCCCAATTTTTTCTTCTGTGTTATGCAACACAAACCAGAAAGCAGGCATCTAAAACAAATTTCTACTCCATCTGGAGCAAGTAAACTTTCCATGTAGCATTATGCCTTGCCTTCATCGATAATTAGTCCTTATTGGTAATTCAGAAGTAAAAAAGGTGGCACTCTGACAACTCATTAAAACACTGGTTTACAGCATCAAATACATCTATTTGCACCTGATCAAGGTTTTCTACGTAGAAGCACTCTGTTAACAAATTCTCTTAACACAAATCATGAGTTCATTATTTTATCCATGATGATCAGTTTGTTCTTTTTTCACTCTTTGTGGTACTCTATGTCACTTAAGGACATGAACCCAAAGGCCAGTCTTCCACACACACAATTTAGGCATACGCAAATTAGTCAATACTATTAATTATTAATAGGTTCTGTGCAAACACTCCACTGAAACATAACTTCCATTACCAGAACTGCTTACATTCACAGAAATTTATCAACATTACAGCTTTCTATGTATAAACTGTTCCTTTTTTATTTAACAGTTGTATTTTTTTCAAGTGTAATATAATTGCTCTGATTATGTAACTTCTCTTGGAGAAATACTGCAAAAAATAATATTTTAATGACCTGATTCTAAAAGCGATGGGAAACACTAGCTATCTTTTAGCCTTTAAAGCAAAATTGTTGTTGTTGTTAGAAACAGCTAAAATTAAGAGTGACACAAACAGTAACGATTTTATAATAAGCCTCCATAAAACAGAAAAATGCACAATTCACGTAAGAGGCAAAAGAGAAAAGTGATAAACAACTTTATTAGTAATCTGCCTACAGATACTAAATGAGCTTCAAGACAAATAACTGTCTAAAAAATTTTCATTTTTTATAAATATGTAGATTTTTAAGAAATGTTGCTTAGTATAATTTTCTTTTGTTTTATATTCAGTGCCTAAGTCTAAGGGTCTAATACAGTCTGACAGATGTTGCTTTAAGATGACAGCTCCGAGCTTAACTCAAAAAGCATATATTTTGGGATGTTAAGTCCTTCAGCTGGATGTACATACATATCTGTGAAGTTCTACCAATTCCTTCAGCTTCAGGATGAAAAGCAAATGCTTTTGTAAATGTAAAACTCACAGGAAAAAAAAAAAAAAGTGGTTATTTTGTATAAAAAGCCCAAAACATAACTGCTAAATCGAGTAAAAGTAAAAACAGAGGTTATTCTTTTCAAAAAATATGGCAGTATGTCATCATAAGCATGATGGTAGTAAAACTAAGCTCTGTTTGCAGTAAAGATTATTTCTGAATCAGAAGACTTAAATTTACATTTCTAATCCCTCACAAGCATGTGGGTTTACATGAGAGAGGTGCTGTTAGTGCAACATTTTTAGAGACCAAAACTATCTACGATCAGTTTGCTCAGAGACAGTTATCCTCCAGCTCCAACTCAAGACACTGACAGGTGTCTATTTGTCCATCTGGCCAAGTTGAATCCTTTTACCTTGCTTCCTGAAACCCTCTCTGCAGGAGGAACACCATGGAGCAAGTAACAGACCACTCTCTGCTGCTATCTCATGAAGGCCAATGCCTGCTCCTCAACAGAAACTGCCGAGACAAGGAGTTCTATAGTATGTCAAAAAGAAGCAGTGGGACTTACCCACTAAGCTGACCATTCTGCATACCAGAGGACAGTAAAATGTCACTCATTTTCACTCATATTGAGCCAAACAACTCTTACCCGACTGAAGTTTACATCCGTCAAAATACCCCATCTCAGACTAGGTGGGAAAATCGGGAATTTAGCACACATTAATAGCCACCTGAGCATGAGAAGCATGTCTACTTCTGATGTGTCAAGAGTTCCACTTCCAGCCCTTGGTTGCTATTCTATGCTTTTCACTGAAAAAAAATCAAGTCACACCTCCACAGCTTTTAATGCCTTTCCTTAAGCAGAACAAACTTAAGGTTTTTCAAAACAAGGCATTTCCTCTCACCCTCAGATCATTTTTGGAGATGCAAGTACCACAAATTTTCATGATGTTTGGTGGGGGTTCTTTTTTCAAATGCTGATTTCATACCCAAACCAATCCCACTCCCACAATGCACTCACTGCTGTCTGCCGCTACTTTACTGCTACATCCTTGCTTACTCATTGAAGCACCTTACTAGCCTTTCTGTTAACTGTCAAAGTAGAAAATGGTACAGGTCATCCAAACTTAGAGGTATTTACAATGAAATTGTGTTGAATTCTTGAGGACAAAATGAGACATCTGTCTGTATGTAAACTTGCAAACCAACCTGCTATCCTGTGGAAACACTCCAATACTTTGCAAGCTATGCTTTACAGTCCCAAAGCAATGGAAGGTCATTACAACTGATGAACTCATTCAGTACCTTGGGGAAGCTGATGCCTTCAAGTGGTTGCTGAAGCTAGGAAGTGAATTCCACTGAACTTCTTCTCACAGTGTTAGAAAGAAACACAGAAAACCAGACAAACATCGTATGGTAAGAGCTTATAAATAGTTCACAGAGAAAAGAAAGGCTCAGCCTGAGAAACAGAAAAGAAAGCCTCAGCCTGAGAAAGAGGAAGCCACATGCAAGACAGAGAAGATCAGAGGATGCACTTTGTAGGAACAGAGTTTGAACTGTGGGAAACAAACAAGGTTAAAGAAAGCTGACTTTGGGCACACAGACTCAAAAAGTCTAGGCTACCATTTCTTGCACCTCCATCTCTCACTCACTCCACCTCAGAAATACCTAAGTTTTCATCAGGTCTATGATAATGTTTATCCTGCAGGTGCAACATCATTAAGTTTGCTCTAAGGAAAAAAAGGCATAAATAAACATGCAAAAGTACATACTTCTGTCCTTGCAATGGACCAAATTAAATTGCATTAAGAAAGATACAACTTGTAGTCTAAACCAAAAAATGTTGCAGTACAATGAAGAAATTGAGACAAACACATATAATATAAACTTTGCATCTGCTCACACACACCACCTCTACAACTGTCATTATGCAGCACTGCTTTCAAACCCAAACCAAAGTGTGCATGTACTACCTCATACCACTGTTTTAGCAGCAAAATTTCACCTGCTCTTGAAATGGATTAGAAATGGTCATATGGCCCTTCACAGGTAAAAAAGAAAAATTCAAAACCTACTACCGCTTTTGAAGTTAAGTTCTACCTTCTCTGCCAGATGCTGTACAAGTCTTTAACAGTATGGATGAACTAGTAGTTAACATAACTAAAACGCATATTAAATTTGTACCTTGCCAGGCATGCCACGGATGAATTCATAACTCTGCACTCAGTCACAACTGTGTAGACATACCTTCAATGCTTTCCCTCAGGCTGTTTTTTCTGCCTCTCTTTAAGAGGCATACAGTCCTTCATGCCAGCCAGTTGCCACCTGCTTATTGTTTGGAAACAATTAGAGTTTCTACAGAAAATACATGCATATATTATTTCAGCCATCAGATTTTGAAGATAAGATTAACAGCCTCTTATATCAAACATCACTATGTGAACATCTATACTGCAGGCTGAATGTAGACAAAAAACCTGAAAGATCAAATACTGCTCGAGGCCAGCAGGCCTTATTTTCTACCCATTTTAATTTTTTAAAATTTCTTATTAATATATAGATCCTAAGCTTAACTATTAGATTATGTCAATGCAAAACTTCATTATTAAAGGCATAAGTATTTTGGCAGTTAACACATGTACTAGCTTTAGTCTCCACAATATTTTAGAATTAATTCCAAACACAGTTCTGAAACACAAACAAACATTTGAACTTGACAGCCATACACAGCTAAATATGGATTTAGATGCCTAAGCAGTAATCACCCCATTGACCTTAGTGAAGTTGAGGGGTGCCAAAAGTTATAATTACTCTACTTCTGCAGATAATGTCAAACTTGGTTTTCTGAAGTGGTCTGTGAATAACTAAGTTTACCTTTAGAACTGCTTAGTCTAGGACACTAATTCTGGTAAGTGTTCCAGTCATTTACCAAAACCAACTTCTTCTCAAGAAGCTGCTTTCCCCAACCCAAGCACCACACAGTTAGCACAGGGCCATGCCAACCAGATTGTGTCTGTTACAACTTTGATCACAAACACAGGAACGCATTGTAAAGAGCTGTAGTTTTAATAGCAAGAACAGGTCACAAAGAGAATTTTTAAGATAAAAACTCCCATTTGAACAACCTGGTCTAGTGTCTCTGCCTATCGCAGGGCGGGTCTGGAACTAGGTGATTTTTCAGGTCCCTTTCCAACCCAAACTGTTCTATGATTCTATGATCTGTTTTATCTTTTCGAGCAAAGGGGGTAGGGTAGGTGGAGAGATCACTAAATGGACGCATTCCACAACTGTGCCTGCTTTCTCTGTTAATAACATTAGTGCGCCTTGCTCAAAATGCTGCTTCTCTCTTTGGAAATATTTAGCTCAGGAAAATAAACACACTTTATGCCATGGTTCTTAATCACAGAATAGGTGCATGCTAGAACATGTTAGCTTACTTCTAATCTTGTGGGTCACTAAAAATTAAAGGTAATGCAAAAAGGCCATTATAGAAATTCAGTCAACAGAGTTACTTTACAAACCAGTTGAGGGAAAGGCTGCTGAGAACTCAGATCACCCTTTTGCCGCCTCCACGGAACTATAAAACCTAAAATCATACCGCTTTAAAGATGTTTCACCAGGTACTGGATTCCCAGGGTAAGTAGAAGAAGCACTACAAGAGCTCACCGCACTTGGCAAAGTAGACATACATGTATCATAAGAGACATTTAATTACCTGTTGTAAGTCCATATAGTGTAATTAAAAAAACCTAGTAGTCGATAACTGCTATGTATGCACACCCACAGAGACACTCAAAAGAAGAACGTCTGTTGCTCCAGGCCTACAGCTTCTACCTTTAGAATATATCACAGTAATGGACAGAACTGCTTCTTGTTGCCTCTTTTCCCTCATACCGCTGTGAGCACTTTTACTATCATAAAAGACCTTAGAGCCAGGCTCACCGCCAGCCCCGCTCTTCTGCATTAAAGGCAGAACGTCCAGGCCGGGCAGGTTCTGCCGTCCGGCTGCCGCGA
>NW_010548604.1:25660-25910 GCF_000687285.1 Phaethon lepturus
GCCGCCGGGGGGGTTGGAAGGGGAGCAGGCGCCCGCCCCGCCGGACCACACGAGTCCCCCGGCGGCGAGAAAGAGCCGGGACCAGCACCCTGCAGTACCAGACGGGCGAAGGCGGGAGGGAGGGACACACGGACACAGACACACACACACAGACACACCGACCCGCAGGCCAGGGCTTTCCCCGCCCGCAGTGCTGACCGTGCCCGGCGGCCTGTGTGACAGCTCCAGCAACCGGGGCGGACACAGAGGC
>NW_010548605.1:0-1533 GCF_000687285.1 Phaethon lepturus
GGGGCTGCGGTTTCTCGCGCGGTGCCAGCTGCGCTGCGCAGCCGCGGAACGGGATTTGGTAGCAAAGACCGGTACCAGGGCGGGCGGGAGCTCCCCGTGCGCCGGCCAAGGCTGCTCCGGCACTCTGCAAAACTCGGCGCTCGTTGAACAGATCTCTTCGGGGATGTTCTGGAGTGATGCTTGTGTGCTGTCAGAAATTCCTATTTGCCCGTGAACTTGTGATGGTGTGTAGTCCCTGCGGCTGTCGTCTTCAGGGTGCAGCGCCAGGCTCCACACCGGAGAACCACGTTGTTACCGGTGCTGCCCTGTGCAAGCTTCCTCTCTGCTCACAGCTGTGTCCCACACCTCCTCAAACAACAGTCATTCCTGGCATTTTCTCACTTTCACAGGCTCTTTTCCACTCTGGGAAAAAAGGTCTCCATTTACTCATCACTGCTCTAATCCCATTTGCGAATGGTGGGTGTTGATCAGAGGTGGCTTAGCGGGACCCAGGAAGGATTCCTGGTGGAACGAATGGTGGTTTCCAGCACAAAAGCCTGTGCGTGCTGGGTGGGATTGATTTTTGTGGTGCAGAAGCCACCCGTCAGGCAGCCCCTGCCTGTCCTCCTGCAGTGTGCAGCACTGTGGAAAATGCACTTATTCGCATATTAGACTGATTCTCTGCAGTTCAAGCCCTCCAGGTATTTCTGGTCCCTCCCCATCTTGCCATCTGCTTTCATCCCCTTTCATCCCACTGGCCTTGCGCCTTCCCGTTTCTGAGCTGCTCTGCTTCCCTTCCTCCGGTGTTTTTCAAGAGAGAAAATAAACAAGCCGAGGGATGGCGCGGGGCTGGTACCACTGCGGGGCTGGGGATCATTTGCCGACAGACTGCACCGTGTCAGCCTGACCTTTTCAGTATGCAGCCTTGAGCGGCCCTGGCAGAGGCTGCTCTTCGCTGCACGCAGCTTTCCCCGCGCCGCAGCGCTGGCGTTGCCAGAGAGGTGGCCCAGCCGGAAAGGTGGCCCATGCCGGGGTCTGGGTTAGTGGTCTCTGCTCAGAAAGCCTTGAGCAACGTGGCACAGCAGCAGATGCCTTTCTGGGAGAAGAAAGGGGGGGATGAGGCACCGTGCTGCACCCCAAATCGCAGAGGTGAGGGGCTCGGGGGGGCTCAGTGCAGTGCCGCTCTGGGCCCTGGGAAGCAGTCGGTGGCTCTGCCTTCGCTTCCAGGCACTGACAGGTCCCCGTGACTGATGGCTGAGTCTTTCACCCTGAACCATGCTGATAGCTTAAAAAAACCCTGGTGATGGATAGTCTCATTAAACAGGGGTGCACTGCGAGGGAGAGCCGCAAATGACTTACTGCCTTTGCTGCAGGCTTTGCTGGCAGCGCGAGGCACGGTTCATTCCGTCTTCCCCCAAGCCAGGGGAACAGCAGGCGTGTTCAACGCCCGCAACGCAGCTTGCAGGCTCCGCTGGCCTCGGCGCAGGTGGGTCCGCGGGCCGCGGGAGGAGGTGCGGGGCAGGGGCTGGGGGTGCCTGTTGCAGGCAGGTCGCT
>NW_010548606.1:0-233 GCF_000687285.1 Phaethon lepturus
GTGGCGCGGCCACCCGTGGGGCTGCTTGCAATGGCCTTTCCCAAATTTCTCTCCCGTTTTACATGGGGAAAAGCAAAATTGAAAATAACTAACTAAAGATGACCCGCCAGGGAGGCGGCAAGTGCCTTCAGTGTGTCACGGTTGACTCCAAACTCCCATGAGAGGCACTCGCAGTGAGCCCTGAGCAACCGGCTCCGGTGCTTGAGAAGATACTGCGAGTAGCCTCCACCACC
>NW_010548606.1:264-1603 GCF_000687285.1 Phaethon lepturus
AGGAACAAGGAAGAGGGTGACAGCGAAGGCAGGACGCAGCGTCCCCGACGCTTGGCACCACCACGCCAAGGCAACACCCCGAGGAGCCTTTGGCGGTGATGCTAAGGGCAGCCAAGCTGTTTGGAGGGCTCGGCCCTCCTCTGCCCCCCAATTTCCCCCTCCATGCACCAGCACAGCCCTCGGGCACGGCCAAGCACTCATCCCAGCAAAGCCCCACGAGCAAAATCTCTCCCCAGCACAAGCCAGAGCACTGCAGCCCTCCCGGAAGGACCATCCCACGCCACCCTGAGCACCCCACTGCACCCCAGCAGCATCCAGCCCCACACAGCCCCCAGCAGGACAGGCAGCGGGCACATCCCAAGTGTCACCCTGGGGATGAAGTAACTGTGAAACCCAAACAGGGGACACCATCACCAGGGTCAGCAGCGAGCAGCCTTAACCCAGTATTACAGGCATGAAGCCCTGCCCTACCTCAGCCTGGCTCGCACCCCTCAGCAGACGTTATTTTGTCCTCAATCACTTCAATTTTGGCTCAGCTGACCATATATAAAGCACCGAGCACCTGAAATACATGCCCTTAACATAGAGCACAGTCATTTCTTTACCGGCATCATAAAAAAGCACCAGCGGGCTATACTTATTTCGGCAGAAGCATCCAATTTCAGATATCGAAACCAAAATAGCTGAAAGGTATGAATTAGAGCCAGTCGGCGTGGGCAGCCCGGTTCCACCCGCCAACAGATGAACATACAGCAGTGCTTTTTAAAGCCAAACCAAAACAAGCTACTGCTAAAACCAAGCAAATGTCCAGAGAGGTACAAGCCTAAATAAAAGGGATATGAACTAGCACACAAAGCGTCTGAAATAAACCCATCGCACCTGCATTGGAACAGCCCTGCTGAAGCGAGGTTTAAAATAAACCCGCTCGATGCCACTACGGGAGGCAGGTCCAAGGGAGTGTTACCGCACTGTGATGGAGCTGGAGCCACATGACGCTCTGCCCCAGCTTGGCTTCCTCCAGAGAGCTCAGCCAGAGGAGGAAAACGCAACGCCCAGCACTGAGCAAGAGCTCAGAGGAAAAACTTCCTCTGCCCAAGCAGATCTGTCCAATCCTGCTGTTAAGGGATGGTGTCAGAGCAACCCTGGGGTTCCCCGGATGCCTTTGACGATGCAGAGTCCCGCTCGTCTCTGGCGACGTCCGAAGGGCAGTTCCGGGTGGTTTCCCCGCAGGCAGCAGCCACACGGGATGCTCGGGCACTGGGCGGCTTTGCTTTTATCCAGGCTGCACCTGGTCGAAGGGTGAGCCGCAAAACGACCCGGAGCAGAGCGGAGGGCAGCC
>NW_010548606.1:1668-2050 GCF_000687285.1 Phaethon lepturus
TTCCCCCGGGCCGGGCCCAGGGGGACAAACCCACCCCCCTGCCACAGCCTCGTCCAGGAGGTACCGAAGCTGCTGCCGCACCACCCTGGGAGAGATCTGCAGGCACCTCGCCACCCAAAAAAAAGTGATAAACCCACAGTGCCTTCCAGGGGCACCACCATGGGTGGGGTGCGGCCAGGTTGGTGTGGACCCACAGTGCCCGGTCCTGTCCCGTGGGACTGGTGGAGGCTGACTCAGGCTCCCGCGTCACCGCTCCGCTTCCTGTCACACCTCTGGGAGCGCCCAGGTATCCCTCCCGCCTCCGATCCTGCCCGGCCCTGCTTAGCTTCAGGGCCCACCACCGGAGCTGTGCTGCGGATGCTCCTCGGCCCCTCACCTGCCT
>NW_010548606.1:2114-2480 GCF_000687285.1 Phaethon lepturus
CTGCCTCCTCCATCCCAGCGCCCCAGGCCAGCGCTGGCAGCAAGGCGGGTGGGAGGAAGCGGAGAAGGAAGCGGCCCCAGCTCGGTTTACATGAAGCTGTCAAGCTGCCGCGCTGATGCTGCCCAGGCACGGACAAACCACCCCACCCCAATCAGCTCCACCAGCACTGGGAACACGATTCCCAGCAGCTGGGGGACTGGGCTCAAAGGACATGCAGAGCCACTCAGCACTTCCCAAAGCCCGGGGTGAATCAGGACCCTCTGCGCATCCCCAGTCACGCGATTCCAGCGGGCAGGAGGGGTCACAGGAGCCTGACAGCCCACGGAGCGCCGGGTCACGGGGCTGGAGGTGGGCTGTGACACCAGC
>NW_010548606.1:2573-2946 GCF_000687285.1 Phaethon lepturus
GGACAGGCTTTCACATCTGCTGTGTGCGTCAGTGGTACCTTCACCTCCTTCCTCCCCCGTGCAAACCTGCCAGCCAAGCAGCGTGCTCGGCGGTTATCAAGCAGAGCCGCATGGTGCCGGCCCCACAGGAGCTCATTGCACAAGGTGGAACAAGAGAGCTTTGCTGAAATCCACATCTCCTCTTAGGGTCCGGACTCATCCCCGTGACAGAGCACCCACATCCCCCTCTGGGGTGCTGGTACACCCAGGCGGGCTGGGGATGCCCCCGCAGCCAGTCCCCATCCACCCCAATGTGCTCCGAGGGAAGTCCAAATCCATCGCCGGGAGAGAGTCCTGGCTCCGAGCGCGTGGCGGGAGGGATAATCTGTTTAGG
>NW_010548606.1:3008-3254 GCF_000687285.1 Phaethon lepturus
CGGGTGGAGGCAGGGCTTGTTTTGTTCAGGCTTGGCAACTGAGCGGGAAGGGGAGGAAAAAAAAAAAAAAGGACCATTGCAGCAGAGCTTTAGCCTCTGCCTCTAACGTTGAATGCAGAAAGCCCTGTGCACCGGGGAAGCTGTGCCAGGGCTTCCAGCAGCCCTGCGAGAAAACAGCGGCCCCAGCCTGGCCCAGGCTGTGGGTGAACCCATGGTAGCTCCCGTCCCGCCACCTTTATGGGTTTA
>NW_010548606.1:3389-3706 GCF_000687285.1 Phaethon lepturus
AGCAGTGACAGCAGCGCCTGCTGCTCCCTGCGCGCATCTCTGGGAACTCCGTAACAGGGTAACAGCTTGCAGCTGCACCCACAGGAGACCATGGTCCCAGAGTAGGGACAACACAGTCGTTGTCCCCTGCGCACCGACTCCCAAACCATTCAGGGCTTCCCAGAGGCAGGGACCCGTTTCTGGCACAGCTCAAGGGGAAAGTGACCACAAATGCCGTGGTTGCAACCTCAGAAAAGGAAATCTGGGTGGTTTCAGCTCCGCTCTGCTCTCAGTTTTGCGCACCTTGGAGCCTGAGAGAATGTCGCTGATGGGCGAGT
>NW_010548606.1:3769-4085 GCF_000687285.1 Phaethon lepturus
GGGGAAGGTGACATGGTGTTTGGGGCGGGATTGGGATGCTATACCCAAGCAGGCTTTCCTGCCCACAGCTTGGCTTCCAGGAACTGAGAGGCAGGCATCACTTAACATTTTGCATGCTCCCAGCAGGATGCCGCAAGGACCACTGGAGACCTGCGACCCCGGCCGGTGGGAGGCTCTGCAAACACCGCTGTGCAAACCCGCGCTCCGGCGGCAATCCCAAGGGCCAGGGACACAGCCCAGCCTCGGCGGTTAAGCCGCTTACATCTCGGCTTCCCTGCCCAAACAGTATTTCCCCTCCACTGTATGTCACTTGGCG
>NW_010548607.1:0-337 GCF_000687285.1 Phaethon lepturus
GTTTGGGGGGTTTCGGGGGTGGTTCTTTGGGGTTTGAGGTTTTGGTTGAGTTTTGTTGGGGTTTCTTAAGCCTTCTGGGGTTTTGTTGCTCTTTTGTTGGGCTTTTGTTGAGGTTTTGTTGGGTTTTTGTTGAGTTTCAGGTTTTTGGGGGGTTTGTCGGGTTTTATTGAAGCTTTGTCCCGTTTTCTAGCGGTTTTTTGTGGGTTTTTTTAGGTTTTGTTGGGTTTTCGTTGAGTTTTGGGGATTTTGGGGGGGGGGGGTTGGGTTTTACTGAGCTTTGTCAGGTTTTGTGGAGGTTTTGTCGAGGTTTTGTTGAGTTTTGGGGTTTTTTGGGGGG
>NW_010548608.1:0-1195 GCF_000687285.1 Phaethon lepturus
CAGGCCCGCTGCGAGGGCGTTTTTCACGCGGTTTTCTCCTCGCCGGAAGAAAGGCCGGGGTCTGGGGAGTTGTTTGGTTGTTGTTGTTATTGTGTCGGGCTTTTGTTTTGTGCCCTTCCAGGAGACTCGTGGAGACAGGGCTCCAGATGAGGATAGTCTCTGCTACAGTATGTGGCACTGTACTTTAAAAAAAAAAAAAAGAGGGGTTGAGGACCAAAACCAAAATACTCAGCCACAGCCTAGTTCAAAGTTCCCAGTAAACACAGCGTTCTCTGGGCGGATTAAGTTGTAACACTTTTTTTTTTTTTTTTTAACTCCTTTTCGTGGGGGAAGCAATAAAGAGATTGGAGCTTTTGTTTTAAAATGTCTCCCTAACAAAACAATAAAAAGGGATCGCCACTTTTATGAGGTTCTCCGAACAAGGGACCGGTCACAGGCTTATTTCCACTGGAAAGCTGTATTTAAGGTGGTCTTTGTGCTGCTTGATTCCGAAGCTGGTTGGGGTCTTTTGTCCGGATGTCAAACCCCCAGTCCCCTACAAATGAGCTCCCTTTTGGGAGATCAGCGTGCAGAAATGAACCGTCCTCCCCTTCAATTAGCAAACTAAAAGCAAATTAAACTCACCCTTGTTCCCCGCTCAGCTTTTTAATGGGGGACTTTTGGAGAATATGAAAATGCAGCAGAGATGTGTGTCCGGCCAGGCAGGTCTCTGTTCTGAAGAGGCAGCGAAGCGGGTTAAACCAGCTTATTAAAATGCTCCAGTTCCCTTTTCTCCCCTTGCTGGGGCCTTTATCAGGCACTTTCAGACAGAACCAGAGTTTAAACTGCTTTTAAAAAAAAAAAAATGTTTACCTTTGGCTGCTACGAGGAGTGTGGCCAGCCCTGCAGATAGCTCCCAGATCAATACTATCTGTAATTAAAGCACTGAAGTCAGCTGCCGGTTGGCTAAGGCAGATTTATTCGGCGCTGCACAAATTCAGAGGGACATTTACGATGGTACTTGCGGGTTTCGCCTCATTGCTATCGCTCCCGGACGGCGCGTCCCGGGGAGACTCTGCGGGCAATGCCGGACGTTTGGCGTTTCGGGCCTTTTTTTCGTACATTTTATGCTCTCTTCCGAGAGGAAAAGGTCTCGTTCCGCTGATCCCCGGCCCCGTCCCAAGGCCCGCGCTCTGCTTCGCCCCGCTCCCCGCTT
>NW_010548609.1:0-284 GCF_000687285.1 Phaethon lepturus
GCCACCATACAGTAAACGTTTGATTTCTAAATAAATCACCAGAGCAACAGGCACGAAAATTTGGTCCTAATCAAAGCCCTCACCTTGGCAATCGATCCGAAACAGACCCGAACCCACCCCCTCGCCAAAAAAAATGTCCAAACCTGAAACCCAAAATAACAATTAAAACAACAACAAAAACAAAAGCCCCAGCCCAGCCCCGTCCCCCCCTCTGGGATTTGCCCCCTGTACAGTCGCTCACGTCGACGGTAAATAGATCCCCTGGCTACACGCGCGCGACCCCA
>NW_010548609.1:472-1045 GCF_000687285.1 Phaethon lepturus
AGTGACAAGGATGGGCCACCATACAGTAAACGTTTGATTTCTAAATAAATCACCAGAGCAACAGGCACGAAAATTTGGTCCTAATCAAAGCCCTCACCTTGGCAATCGATCCGAAACAGACCCGAACCCACCCCCTCGCCAAAAAAAATGTCCAAACCTGAAACCCAAAATAACAATTAAAACAACAACAAAAACAAAAGCCCCAGCCCAGCCCCGTCCCCCCCTCTGGGATTTGCCCCCTGTACAGTCGCTCACGTCGACGGTAAATAGATCCCCTGGCTACACGCGCGCGCACCCACGCACACCTACACACATTCATATGTAAATACACACGCACCAACATACAAAGACCAAAGAACATTACAAATATACATCTGAGGTCGCTGCAGCGATGCAGAGAGGCTGCGGGGCCACCCGTCATATGTAAATACACACGCACCAACATACAAAGACCAAAGAACATTACAAATATACATCTGAGGTCGCTGCAGCGATGCAGAGAGGCTGCGGGGCCACCCGAGGCAGAGGCAAAGGCCGCCGCGAGCTCGCCCGGCCTCAGCTCCGCTTGGCGCC
>NW_010548609.1:1331-3134 GCF_000687285.1 Phaethon lepturus
GGAAGGGCGTCCACGTGGATCCCGCCGTGACCACGGTCCTGCTGGACCTGGACCCGTCCTTTGCCGTGACACCGATGAGGACCAAGGCGTGCCGTGGGAGGCCGGTGTGGATCTTCGACGTGATGTTCCATGGCCTGGGGCAAGCCAGGGCGGGGAGACGACACCATCAGCTGCTGAGCGTTGCCTCCGTGCCCTGGGCAGAGACCGGCGGTAAAAGAGACGGTCACCGGTTCCACCACCTCTGGGCTCCACGAGCTGCCGATCCGGCTGAAGGTGAACTCAGGGCAATCAGAATGCAAGGAAGGGAGGAAAATCTATTCCTGCAGGCCACCCTGCAGACAGCTTCTCCCCGTTCTGAGGTCTGCGCTTCCCGACCCCGACTCCCAGACACCGTCGTGAAAATGAAATAAAACACTGGGTCTCTCATGCACCATGTTTCACGGGCCCAGAGCCAGCCTGCGCCGGGGCAGCCTGCGCCGGGGGACGCGCCCGGACTCGCCCCTGGCTACCGGTGGTACCTGCGGACAGGAGCTCACCCCGAGCCACGGAAGGGACCCATCTCTCACCCTGAACACCCTTCCTCCTGCACACCCCTCCCCAGGCTGAGCTGCTGCTCGAAGGGAGCGAGCTCAGTCCTGGGAGCAACCTACAGCTTCCAAAATTGCCTACAAGCCAGCTGCTGGGGTGGGGGAGAAGGGGACAAAGATTTCTGAGAGACAGAAGGTGTTATGGGGCACCGGTGGGGAAGGGAAGATGGTGGCAGAGGGCAATGATCAAGAACACGAGGCAGGACAATGCTACAGGGGACAGGGAGGAGACACGCCGCGGCAGAGCAGGGGATGCATCGGGAGATGGGTGGGAAGGCCTGTGGATGCCCCGGCCCACCCGCACGGAGCGCGGCGATGGGATGCGCCTGTTGGGTGGATGCAACTGATGTTTCTGCTCCGTGTCTGTGCCTCGCTCCCTCTCCCTCACCCTGGGTCCTGCAGGCAGGAGTCATCGGGGTGAGCGGTGACCAGTCCTTCCAGGGGAAGAAACTCTCCTCATCGCCACAAGGCACTGTCCCTACCTGCCATCTTCTCAGATCCGCCTTCCCAGGGACTGGCCTCAGCATACGTCCCTCCGAAGACCCGTACCTTCCCCCATGAACCTGGGGTCTCTCCCTCGTTCATTAGGATCTTGTCAAACAAACGCATCTCCCCCACCTCCGCACACCTGGAAGCCATCCCAGGGAAACCATGGCTGCTGGCCTGGCTCTGCCAGAAATGATCTTCCACAATGACCCACCTTCCCTCAATCAGATCGCTGAAAGCAGAATCACTCGCCAACACCGAGCGGTGTCCTGGCACCCACGTGTGCTGCTGCCTGGGACGGGGTTCAGGTTGCCAGAGTGGCCCGATGGCTCGCTCCCTCTGCTCCATTACCCGTTTCACGTCCAACCCTCCATGACCCACGCAATCACCAGGATAGCTCTCCGAACTACGAGGTGACCTCCATGTGGCATTACCCAGCCCGGAGGAGAGCTGTGTTGACATCACCCCTCCAGGCATCACCACCTCGTCCTGCATTTCTTCATTGCCTTTAGCTGCCGGGACGGTGGACACTCACCTCTGGTTTCACATTGCTCCCCAGACTATGTGTGTCTTTGGGAGGGGTGGGTGGAAGGGGATGGAGACTTCCATCTCCTGTTCGGGAGCAAGCTGGCTGTCAGAAGAGGACAGGGCCGGCCGTCTCCAGAGCAAAGTCCCGGCACCACCGGGACTGGCTTGGTTTGGTTAAGCTGCAAGCCCTCTCTGTGGATGA
>NW_010548610.1:0-302 GCF_000687285.1 Phaethon lepturus
GAAGCTGGGTCCTCTTCTCTCCCACGTGTGACATCTGGGAGCGGCTGCGCAGTTACCAGGGTGCTCTAAGGAGAGGTGGAGGGTGGGAAGGGAGGAGACAGTTCGAGGGGTGCAGTACCGCTGCACGCAGCGGGACCTCCCGGCTTGAGGGGCTGCAGTGTGTGCGACTGGATCAGCTCCACGCTGCTGGGTGGGGAGGTGGGGGCTGTGCGTGGGACCCCCCAAGGGGAAGGCCACATGTGGGGACACGTACAGGGCTGGACACCGGGGGGGGGTGTTCCCCAGGACATCGGCTGGCACCC
>NW_010548611.1:0-535 GCF_000687285.1 Phaethon lepturus
ATAATTCAGGGCCGTGTGTGGCTTCCACGGCAGCCTTGCCCCATGCAGTGTGTGGCAGACCCCGAGAGGTTTCATCCTCTAATCAGGGGACTTCCCGATGCTTTAAAGCTGTATGCTGTTCAGCTACAAGATCGGTTGCGAACTCCCCGACCGAGGCGAAGGGGAGACTCCCCCGAAATGACCTGGAAGGAAGTGGCGCAAGAGCTAATTAATTACGGAAGACGCATGGGATTCACTGGCCAGGGGGAAAGAAAGCACAGGGCAGAGATAAGGAGAGTAGAAGAAACTGAGGGGAAATTTAAGCCATCACAACCCCCACATTCTGAGAAATTGGTACGGGTACTGGACAGTAAAAGACAGTTATTATGGGCAGAAAATTCAGTTTACACAGTTTACTGGATTTTGTATGTGTTGTTATATTTTAACGAGTTTGAGCAGGTTTTCCACGCAGCCTAGGAGATGGACATTCCAGCTGTTAGATTGTTAGTTTCAGTTCAGCATAGTTTTTTCCTACATAACTTCACAAAAATCTCAA
>NW_010548612.1:0-16263 GCF_000687285.1 Phaethon lepturus
GGTAACCCCCACGCTGCGCGCGACGCGGAGAGCGAGGCCTCTTCGGTCCCGACAGCGCGCAGCTTCAAGGTAAGCGAAAGGGAGGGTAACGAGGCCGAAGCCTGACTGCAAATCAGGGAAAGAAGAGCGATAAAAAGGAACCAGCTCTGGCTGCATCAAAATGCTGGGCAGCGAACACACACGGGAATTAACTGCTGCAATTGCTCACGGGTAACAAATACAGCCATAGGTTTTCAAAATTTTGTAGGAAGGACACTTGCAGCCCAGAAAGTAGTGACCAGCCACAGAAGTCATCCTACTGTTACTTCATGCTGACATGAAAGAACAGTTTGGGAATAACTCCTTTTAGCAGAAGGGACCACAGCCTATTTGGATTTCACATGGTAACGAACAGGCTTGTAAAATGCAGAAAAATAATGGTATTAGCCCACAGAGAAGAAAATATTACAGATTTAAGACATCTAGGGCCAGATTCACTGTAGGCTGAAGCTGCTTCATGCTGTTCCAGTGATGCAAAGCAGCTGTAAACCCAACTTAGCTGGCCTGGAGCCACTACAACTTCTGTCCGCTAGAAAAAGGAGTTAATGGTTTCAGTGCCCAAAACCTGGGTCTGGAACTGTGGTCCGTCCTTCAGCACGTTGGCTAAAGGAGCTGTCGCTTGTGTTACTTCAGAAAAACCTTTGTGCTCCTCTCGCTCGGCTCCGTCCCTCCTCCCCGCGTAAGCGGCGCCCAGGATTTGTGGGGAAGGAGCTCGCTTTTCAGTGCCACTCTCCAAATTCCAGAGAATTTGAGAATTGGCAATTCCTCTTCAGCAACAGCAATCAAAAACAAAAGGCAGGAGGTCTTTTACCAAAAAACATAAAATGAAGTGAGTACTGTTGTAGTAAAACTGCTTCTAGTGAAGTCATTTCTTTAATACGTACTTTTAAAGACTCACTTAATCGTGGCTCCATAAGGAAGCGTTATGGAAAACAGATTCTTCTTGTAAAATCTCTTCTTTAGTGTGACTGTATATATATACACACACACGTATATGAGGGTAGAGAGTACATACTTTTTTCGTTTGTTTTTCAGGATGTGAACTTATGTATGCTTTTTGGTTCCCCTGAGCAGCTCTGAACAGCAGCAGGTATGATTAAGAATTCAAGGTGTCTGGCAGAGAGGAATTTTGAGCCAATCTATCTTGACTTTGCACTCTATGCATTTAAATGCAGCATGTCTGTGTGAAGCACAGTGTAGTTCACTGGAGTACAGCATATCTATTTTAGTCACATGCATGCGCTGAAATAGCTGTGTGCACATAGAGATCACTTTTTTCTTTTTTTTTTTTTTTTGTTTTTAGCCAAATTAGTGGATCAAAGCCATGTAAAACCTTTTGTAATGAAACTTGAAGCCACATGTAATGAAACCAGATAGCTTTTCCTTTCTGATCTAAAGTCTTTCCTGTTTTCAGGCATTACTATAAACCTACATCTTGGTCCAGTCTGTAACTTGGTCCAGCTTGGATTAGGTTTGCAAAGAGTTTGATGAATCTGGGATGATTTATAGCTTGAGGTAGAAAGAAAACAAACAACAGAATCTAAAGTTTGGCTTGCTTTAGGCTCAAAATCAAGTGTAACCTCCTACTGACTCCTTTTGGATTTTTGTGTCTTTTCAAATCCCAAAAGGAAAGCATCCCACTGAATCCTAAATCCAGCACAAAAAAAGATACTGCAGTAGTAAACGTAAGTTTCACAAATATCCTTTCCTTTTCTGGGAAATTCCATTTAGACTTAAATGAGGAATTTGTACAGAGGGAAATTAGGGAAAATATTTCTTCCTTAGTACCAAGCGCTGAATGTACTCTTCTTTGTTCAGAACACAAGAAGTATATCTATCAAAGAGCACTTTATTCATGCCATTCAGCTTAAAAGGAAGATGACAAACATCAGCAGGGATATGTTTAGCTAAAGAAAGTGTAACATTCAGAAAAATCAATATAGATTTGCAAAGAGAGCATGGCTTAAACCTAGCATGAAAATAATATGAGTTATAGCAGCTCTAAGGGTTCCTATTTTCTATCTACTTTTAAGTATAGAGAGTCTAGACACAAGATATGTCTTCAGAGAATAGGAGATGTCTGTGAGGAATATCCTACACACAAAGTGGATTCTTTAAAAAATGGTTTACTGGTTTAAAGAAATTCATAGGGACAGGTTTTTCTTTGGGATTTGTTCTGGTTCTTGGTATTTCTACCTGCTACCAATGCACATCCACCAGGTGACACTCTTACCTGGACCAGGCCATCTTCGCTTTCGGCATCAGCAAGCAGAAGAACAAACCCATCCCACAAGAAACAGCTGTGCAAAATATGCCTTAAGCAAAATCCAAGTGAGCAGATGCTTTGCTCCGTTGGACTGGTGTGGGTGACACTGTCTCACTTAAGGGAGAAGCTCAAACGAGGAGTTGATTGAAGCTGTTTGTGTATTCCAGTATTTGGCCAGAAGGAATGGAGTATATTTTGAAACACCTTAATTCCCACATAACTAGAAAATAATAGTATGAGCAATTGCAAATAATACTGAAGGTATCTTTGATTCTTGATAAAAAAGCATTCTGTGCACACAAATAAGATTGCAGCAGTATGGCCCTACAAGCCTGAAACTGCAACTCTTTCCGTTATCAAAGTTTAATTCCTGGGCTAAAAGGATTTCAATCTCTATCACATTACAATACATTCAATATTTAAATTCTCTTTTTTATTTAAAGGCATCCTAAACAAGATATCAGTGTTTATGTTCCAACAGGTCACGTTTCCTATTATTATCAATAGTGGGTCCTATCAAACGACAGATGGGCAGTTGAGGCTCAGCAACCTAGCCATGAAATCTATCCACACCTTGCGTAAGGTCAATCATGCACAAACCCATTTAGCCACCCTTTAAAATACACATGAATCCTTTAATTCAGTCTAGATCAAAACGCTGTTTTCCTCCATCTGAGGCATGAAAACGTACATAACAGATTCAAAAAAATTCCACATAATTATCCTGGTTGGATGTGAAGTTTGCTTCGATCTTTGATCTATAATGTAGTAATGTGTCAGCTCGACCAAAGTAGTTTTATGTACAGGAAATAAGACAAGCTGAGTAGCTTCATGGTTAATTGATTAAAAGGTTCTAAAGAAGGTGCAAGATCAAAGAGCAACTTAATGGTTTTATGTTACTCTAGAGAACTGTTGGTCCACTTGTCTGACAAGACTGACCTTGGGCAATGAAGTAACAGGCAATTAAAAAAAACCTGCAAAACTAAAACACAGATCATATTTATCTAGTTCAGCATCCTTATTTCTTTTAGCGAGTAATAGGTGGCACACCCCAGTGCTCTAAGACAAGTTGCATTTTGTTAGCCTTTTATGCTATACAGCCTAAATACCGAGTACATAAAACCGACTGTTGCCTATACTTGCCCTGAAGAGAAAGAAAGGAAAAGCACAGAAACTCAGAATCACAGGATGCCATGCCATTGGCTAAAAACCTACAAAAGCAAACAAATGTCAAACTATAGCTGAAGGACTGTTCCTTACAGAGCCCTTGGTCTGTGGAATCACTGAGCTCCCTCAGCCATCTTCGCCGGCACTGGGAACTGAAGTCACCTCATAGCTTACGAGAGTGGCTCATCTTGAGAAGTATATTAGGAAATGGGAGCTGCTCTGAAGTAATATAACTGCTTGCAATAAAGGAAAAAAATATTAATGCATTGGCTCTTAAAGAATAATTTAATAAGGCCATTCTCTAAATGACACTTTAAAACACCGATAGTTTCTGGTTAGGCTGTCATCACTAGGCTATTCAAGACTCTCCTGGGCAGAGTTTGGTTTATGTCTTCTGAATATAAGCAATATACTTTCACAGAGGTCAAAAAGAAATACTGGGAGTATTAGGCAAAGGAAGGCAAGAACTATACACGATAAGATTTCTGCAAGCTGCACCATGACCTGAATCCAATTTTTTCTGAGTGCTGATCCAGTGTGGTATTTTGTACCCACAACTGGATAATATTTTGCTTTACTTGAACAATTAGGACAATCAGTTAAGGCACCCACACTAATAAGACTGGAATTAGACTCAGTCTGGCACTCAATTCTAACATTAACTCAGCCTCCAGTGCTTGGGCTTCTGGAAAACAGTATTCCAAGCGCTTAGTTCAAGTCGGGTGCAGTCTCCCCTTCATGCAGCAACGGCTGCACAAGTGAAACACAGAGTTACATTAAAATAAAAAGAAAACAACAAACATTTTTCCTGTTCTGCTTTAATCTTGTTCTCATCAAAACCAAGCTACTGTTACATGTTTTTCCATGTATTTTTTAATGCTTATATAGATACTCTTGCCCCTTGCCAGCAAATTCTCACATCGTTACTGTGAAGTAAGGCCCTTTCCTCAGGCCATCCTGCCACTGCTTCCACCACAGCAGAGAACTTTTTCTCTAGGTATTTATCTCCCCTCCAATATCATCAGGTGACCTTCACCATGTGACAAGAGGTATCACAAGATGCCCATCACTTAGATCAAAAAGTATGAAGGCATCATTGAGTCTGAAAACAGACCTCCCTACAAGTTTCAAAAGCTATTCTGTTAGGGGCATCTAGCAAATTACTTGAATAGTCTGAGTTACTGCAAACGGAGATAGACGGTCACAGAAAACATCGCAAGAGACAGAAGCTTGGGAAGACTCCTCTCATCTATTGATTATAAATTAATTAACACATCTGACCAGTGTGTTAATGACACCGTAGTATGCTCTACCATTAATGTATTCTATTTACAGGAACATGACTTTCAGGTCAAGGATGTAGAAGTTCCCTGTTGTTCTATTTACTTATTTAAAACAAACAAACACAATCCTACTACTGCTCTTGCTGGCCAGCTTCACTTCACAAAGAAGAATACCCCACTTGAGCTGACCAGCTGACAGCTCTGCTAAGTGCCTGATAAGCTGCCTTTCCTGGGTCACCACTGAGTGGGAACTTCTGAGCTGTGTAATGGGATTAGCTTTCCCACACCATTCCCGGAGAGCCCATTGTCGAAAGAGGAATAGTTTTATTCATGGCAACAAGTCAAACACAAACCCTTGGCAAGTCAAATTAAGAAAAAATAAACAAACAAATGGAGTTTTGGCAGAATCTGGGATTTGCCCTATTGGAAATTTCTTTGTAAGCTGATGGAGAAGTTGACTGATCTGGAATGGACCACTACATTTACAACGGAGCTAAAGAGTAACTCGTTAAAGACTCCTCTTTTGTTTTGATAAAAGATATTTCATTACCTCAAAGCCCTTTCCTTCACAAAGGTCCTAAAAAAAAGAATCCCAACCCGCCAGCACATCTTTGGGACGAGGGGGGAAAATACTAACTGTTAGACTTTCTGAGGAGGAGTCTTGAATTAGTCGTTTTATAGTTTCGCAAGTACAAAAGCCAGGGAATTGCTGTGATTTAAGGATATAATTTTCAATGCACAAATTCCCTTTATTGGAGTATAAATGGTGCCTTGAGGGCACATAACAGCACTGAACTGGGTCTGGCAGAATCAGTTTTATTGTATTCTACTGTGCAGAAACAATTACTTTAGTACAAATTGTCATATGCCATTTTTCAGCCTGATCAAATTCAGTCTTACGATTGTAAATTACTTAGTAGTTGAGAGGTGTATCCAAAGGTCTGTGGTTAATACTGTCTTAAACCTTTTCTTTTATAATCCAAAGTTCTTCTCTTTTTGTTTTGCTCTAGCCATGAACACTTTTGTTTCCATGTAAAATTTTATAGTCATCCTTCCAGTCTGAGCACTTTTCACAATTCTTTTCTATCTGAATCTGAATTCCATTCTCCAAATGCTTCTGCTTCAGTGCTTAACAGTACTTCAGAGAGACCCAATGGAACTGGTACTTCCTATTTTGTTTTTCTAAATCTTTGGTGGACCTGATGTCTTTCCAGTTTGTTATGAACAGATTGTCACTGAGGATTTTATTGTCACCTCTGTTTTTTTGGTACTTCTATTTTTCATAATGAACCTGTGGCCACATATATAGTTAAAATGCATGTGCATGTACCGTATCTTCATATACCAAGTTTTTTGTTTATACATCAACCAAGCACGTGGGGAAATAGTCACAGCATCGTGCAGAGTCTCACAATCTTCAAAAACTAAGCACAACTGAGAGGCAAGGTGAACTGTGCTGGGGCAGGGTCACATAAATGCAGATATACCGCTGTAGGAATTAGCAAAAATCTCCCTGAAAGGAGGTAGGTTATGCTGTGTAGACATATCAGCTCAGCTGGAACTAATCTGGGGAATCCCCATCACTACATAGTGTGATTTTAAGTCTGAAAAATCCCAGGGTCTTGCAAAAACAAGAATTTTCTCTTATTAAAATAACTAAAGTATTTCTCATACCTCCACACCAGAAATTGGAGAAATGTGGTGCTGAGCTGGCACTTAAATAAGACCAGTCAGACCTTGATGGGAGCTAATGAACTCTTACGGCCTCCTGCTGACTCTGTGGAGCCATGCAGTTTTCTTGCCATGCTTTTCCTCATCATTTCGGGTCCAAGGGTGCAGTGCTGGGTCGTTGCTGGCATGGGTCCACAGGCCTTATCAAGACCACAGACGCTGCTCTCTGCGGCATAGGCACACGGCGCTTCTGGACCCGCGGCGGCTCTGGAAGCGGTACTGCCTCTGAACTCGCTCTATACCTAGTTTCACAGGCTCCCTGGCTCAGCTGTTGCTCAAGACCCAGCTCCCAGGATTTGGTCTGCTTAGTGGTCAGGGAACAGCACTTCGGAAAATTGTATTTGTGCCTGTAAAACTGAAGGAAATAATAATACAAGGAGATTTTAAAAAGCATACACATCAAAACTAGAATACCTAGATATGTTTGGGTCTAACTATCAGATTCGCCTGAAGAGATTTGTCTCACCAATAAAATACCTGGAGCTTGTCAAAGCAGTGCACTATTATTTTTGTTTTCCTTTGGACAAGGTGCAGTGTCCAAGAGTTCTAAGAAATATAATGTTCACAGCTGAGGTGCAAAACGTTGCAAGTAGAAGACCAATTAAACAACAGAAATCTCATTAAGTTTAAATGGTCATTGCCTCTTCAATTTAAGAACAAACTATTCAATAAATTCCTAACTACTACTGTCACTATTCAAAGCCATATCATAATACCGATTGAGTGCAAATCTGCACTTGGGTGGAGAAGGATGGTGTAAATAATATTACTATTCTTTGAGTAAAAGAAATAATGTAAATTATGAAAAACCACTTATGCAGCACTCCTTGCCCTTGATGGTTAATTAGTACTCAGCAAAAATCACAAAGCCTTAAAACACTTATTTAAACAAGAATGTAGCTAGTCAGAATAAACAAAACCAACCAAACAAACAAAAAACCTGCAACTGGTGACCTAACCTCCCCCCAAAACTCACTGCTTTTCTTCGCTACACGGGGAGTGCCTGCAGTATCTGTCCTGACAGATACTGTCCTTTTGTGAATGTGCAAGGACACCAGTGTATTTACTACTATTCATGCCCCATTGATTGCTTCACTTTCCACATGAATAACAACACAATTAATTATTCGCTGAAGTGGTCTTTAGAACACTGCACCAGTTTGGAAGATTGAATTCCACACTATAACTTATGGGATCATTTTACAACTGAATTCATGGTATATGTGCTAAGTTAAATTGATGGACACACAGAATGGAATAATACTGCAGGACTGACTGCATTGCTCTCAAAAATATGTTTTACCAACATATACAGTGGGACATCGCGCCTACTAGATCAGGCTTGTCATGAAAGTGGTGCCATTTTCGGTTTTTGTGATGGAAATTTACACAAACAGTGATTGATACAAGAACGTGAGAGATGGGGCTGGAACAGGGAACAGACTGGAGTGGTCTGTCCAAAAATTGTATCTATTTACAGACTAGCAAAAGCAGTAAATAAGCAAAAGAAATAGCAAAGGAAGGAGGATAGCAGGAGAAAACACCTTGGGGTCTTTCGTGTGTGCTAAAATTTCTACATATGGTGTGAGCCATCTGACAGTTACAAAGCACACTCGGGCCCACTACAGACTGAACTGCTTCACATTACTGATTAGGAAACCTGTCATAATTTAGATAAATTGTAATTTTACAGAATGTCTAGAAAAGTTAAAAACTAAAGAAGTTTGGGATGTTAGGAACAAAGAGACGGTATTGAGATTCTGAGAAGTGACACCACGTTTTTCATTATCCAGTCCAAAAATAACTGTGGGATGACAAACTTGCCAGAACTCTGTGCTGAAGAACTATTTGAAGTATATATATATAAAAATATAAGTATATAAGAAGTAAAGCTAGCAGGTAGCAAATTCACAACCAACATAAAAAGGTGAGGGTGAGCCATGAGACTCCTTGTCACAGGCTACTGTGAATACTACTAGTCTGCTGGGGTTCAAAGGAGAAATCCACGAGAGAAATCCACTGAGGATTACTGAATATGCAGGAGTCATCCCTGGTTCAGAATGTTCCTGAACGGCAAATGGCTGAGAGCTGGGAGAATACTCATGGGGAATGTTATGTACAGCTGCCCCGGCTCACACAGTTTTCCCTAGGCACCCTCTCTAGCTGTCTCAGATGGGACACTCAATGACAGGCCACTGTGATGTTTTAATCTTTGATCTGACTCAGCGTTCAATTCAACAAGAATTAGAGCTTGCAATTCTGTTTTTTTGGGGTTTTTTTTTTGTCAGATGGCAAGTTCATAGTATTTTTTAAATACACAGTTCTCTTGTGAACTGAACTACTGTGCAAAACGCAAAGCTGATAGCAAATGTTATACTGGCCGCTTGTCTGTATCTTGCCTCATGGTAAATACCTGCACGTAGCAGATGAGTTTTGTCTGCTGCATCCCATACTGTATAACTATTAGTGTTTATTCTACAGAGACCAGCATTTCCAGGCTCTTGCATTCCCAGCCTTTCTGACAATAGCACTAGTCTTTTTCACCCAGCTCATGAGAGACCTGCTTGCCATCCTAAGCCTTTGAGCTCCCACTACTGCCAGAATCTGCTCCTACGTGCGGCAGCACTTCCACGGGGCCATCAGCCCGTGAGATTCGTGAGCCACCCTGAACACGTGTGGGACTACCTATGCTGGCATCAAGGGACAGCAGTACCGTCTGCAGCTGGGTACTCATTACTCTCCCTGTCCTTTCCTTCCTCAAAAATACACATGCTCATATTCTACCATTCCAAATAAAGAATACAGACGTGTACTAAGATGAGGAATATAGCAAAAGCTTCTCTCCCCCCACCCCCTTCTCTCTGATTCATTATGTAGTTCCTCCTTCAAGTCTTCCTCATCCTCTAGGTTCTCTTTCCAGGTCTCTTCTCATATCAGAAAGTAGAACTGTTAAAAATCAAAATTGTGTCTGAATTACAGGAGCTACAATCCATGAATAGAGGAAGTCTAAAATTAATGAATCCGAAGCTTTTGCTGTGGTCTGCAGTTCCCCTCCAATATCCTCATTTTTAATTCCTTCCCACCTCTCTTCTACACCCATTCATCCGTCCGTTCTCACTGCTTTCACTTGGAACCCCAGTGCACTGTCCCCTCTCGTCCCCCACCTCCCATCATCTTTCCTGGAAAGATCTTCTTTTTATTCTTTTTTTTTTTTTCTTTTTTTTTCCTGTTTTGATTGGTTGTCTTTCGTCCAAAGAGGCTTTAATTCATCCTCCTCCAAAATCCAGTACAGCGAGCAACAGCAGGGCAGCCTTACTCCCCCACTTGCTACTCCTGTGTGGGCAGGGACAGAGGGGCTGTGGGCTGTTGCTACACCACTTTCTGAAAAGAGAAAAGATGAAGAGAAAACTATTACTACCACCACCACCACCTTTGATTCTATCTATATTGTATAATCATGACTGTTAGCGCAGCTCCCGTCCTCATCACCATCACTACAGCCAATACTCCTAGGCTGTTACTCGCTCTCAGACACCAACTTGAATTGAGTCCTATAGACTTAAGTCTGTCTTTCAAACCTTCTCTATATAATAAACAAAGAAATTGTTCTCACTATCCCTGGACTTATTATCTCAAGTGCCAGCTGTGCTTGCTGTGTGGGAGACATTAAATGCCTTTGTGGAGCACTACACCCAAGCTGTGTGTGCCTCAGAGAACCACTTGATGCTCTTGCTGCAGCTCTCTCCTACGTCTGAGTCAGCAAATGGACTCAGGAAAAAGCTGAAAGGTCTGTTAATGTTATGAAAGACAATGTTGTACCCAGCTACAGCTTCTGAAGAGATGGGTTTGGTTAGGCAGAACAACACCACCTCTGCCCCAGCATGTTCTCTGCGGACCACGAAGTCCTAACTACATGCTCTTAATCAATGCTTTATATACCACTACTGATCTGTGCCCTACAGTGGGATAAAATTGGTAAAAGGTTTCCTAACAAAGAACACAATTTCTCTGACAACTGAACTATGAAATACTTCCACTTCCACTTAACAAACTCTTCTATTTTATCACCTTTGATATTTGAAGCAACAGAAAACTTTGATTTTTCTCCTGTTTCTTTCCCCAAACCGAGGGGCTGCAGAACGCAGAGCAGCAGCTTTCTCGGAGAAAGCGCAAACGGGAAGGAAAGGCAGTGAATGATTGCCACCAAGTGGGAAAACACAAAACCGCAGCGTGTGCCTCGATTGCTTTTTTTCTTTATTGCAACCCTGATCGGGAAAACATGTCAGTCAGCTCTCATAGCAGCACCCGAACAATCATCTGCAAGTTTTCAACTTTTGCTTAATTACTTCCCTCAGCAGTATGTAAATTATATTGATCCCGCCTTAGAAATTCAGTAGTGAGTTTTTATTTTAAAATAGTTATAAAGAAATCATTCGGTGAGCACAGTTAAAACCCGCATATGTCTGTCTTGCATTTATAGAACATTATCCCATGAAAACTTTTTTGTATGCCTAAAAGCAAATTCCAGCTTCACAAAAATCGGCAGGAAGAGAATAATGGTATTCTCTGCAGGGGGAAGAGAAAGGCCACCCTACTTCTCTTTTTTTGTGTTTGCATGGTGTGGCACTCATGATCTTATGTAAAACTCCCTGCAATTTAAAATAGTGGTGAACATTTCTCAATGCACCCAAAGCTGTGATAAAGTAGTAATCTTTGAATATCCTGTCCATTTTTTAAAGGTAGATTCTCGTTTATATAGGGAACATGTTGTTTCTAGTTCTGTCACTATTTCCTGTGACACTGGGAACCACTTTCTTTCAGGGTTGCTGTACTCACAGATACATTCTCTCACTACGTTTCTACTTACAGGTACCTGCACCTCTTCAGTGAAAGGCATAATTAGTAAAAGTTGGTACTCTGGAACAGTTCAGAATATCGTTGGGATATCCTAAAGCAGCTGAGAATAACACTTGGATGTATCACCATGTGCTCGTCAGGTTTGAGAGGCAGGAGAGCCTGGGTTCAAGTCTGTGCCCCGAATCAGGCAAACGCAGAGTTTTCCATAAACCAGTGAGCCTTCTGGAACTGCTTCCAAAATCTTTTGTTAGCGTTGAACACTCTGAGCATTGTGAATTCCAGAAAATAATTCACAGATATATATCCAACTCCCTCTTTCCTTCTCCCAAGTGTTGTCACCTACTTTTTGCTGAAACCACAGCTTGCTCCTTCACATTTTGCATGAGCCAGTGCTGGCCACTGCCTGCCCAACTTTGGTACTTTCTGTGAATCTTGTTCCTAGGCGTTCAACTATCGACACGCTGCGGTAAGGACTCGAAACAAATCAGGAAGGAAAAGTCCAGTGAACAGCAGGCAGGCAGGAAATCAAGTATCATAAAACACAGATTTAGGTCCAATGACTCAAAGAAATACAGGATCCTAACTCTTACTTTTTTTGACTATGCTAGTGGGAATGGATCTCTCTCCATAGATAAGCAAAGTACTTTTACAGAAGTAGCTATGATTGTGCCACCGTCTGAGAGATGGCAATGGAATAAATTGTCCTTCCTGTGCAATTGGCATCACCAAAATAAAGAACAAATTCAAACTGCCATTTTTGATGGCAATATGAAAATTTAGAAGAATCAGAAAACAATAAATCCTGACTGGGAGTTTGCCTCTGAGTTTTACAACAGAACTTTGATCTGCTAATCCAAAGTCCTTACAGCAATTTAGCAATTAATCAAGTCATTTCTGGCATATTACAGAAAAAAATTAAGCAACCCAGTAGTATCTATGAACCGTTATCTGGAATTGTTCAACTGAAATGTCATTGTTTCACACCAATTTTCACTGAGGATATAAAGCAATATTCACAGGTCGATCAATCCTGACAGGCACTGAACTAATCATCTGATACAGCATTTTTCAATGAAAGTGCCTGGAGCATCTCAATTTTTGCAGAGGAACCTGAAAAAGTGCAATTAGGCATCTACAGTCTGTTATGTAGCTCACATTTATTTCCAAACCTTGTATAATAACTCCTTTTTTACAGAGTACTATTTATAAAGCGTGTAGAGTGGTAAGTCAGGATAAAAGCTCTAGGGAATGATATTTGAGGACTATCTAAGGAAAACACTCCTAGAGATGTCAATTTTAAAAGTGCACTTTTTGAGAGACCAGTGAGAATTTCTAACTTTTCAGAGTTACTGGAGAAATAAAAAGAATTACCAAATATCTTGAGTTGAGAAAACATGTTTTGTTCTTTTACTGTTCTTACTAGGTTGTAAAAGTTGTTAGCCCCCAACTGGGGTTAAAATTGCACTTGGTTTAGAAACTTCTAAAATAATCTCAAATGAAAATATATAGTTTTGGATATTATTAGATTAATATTAAAGAATATAGTAAGATGTAAGAGGAATCAATTTTTAAGCCTGTTGGTAATCCCTTTCTTTTATTTAGCAAAATAGAGCAAACCAATCAGTATAAAACACCCATTGTCTAACAAACAGGCTGCTACAAATAGAGAGGGAAATGATGACAATGTAAATTATTGAAATGATGAAAAAATTTCAAGTGCCAACTTTCTTCCTTCCACATTCAGAAGCTTGTACTTGTAAAGAAATATTCTCCTCACCATTTCCCAACTGGCACTGGCCAAGTGCCAAGCCTGAACCATACCAAACGAATTAGCTTCACAAAGGTATAAAATATGCTCAGACAAAAAGATCTAACACGTGACTGCTTTATGTAATGTTCTTTTAATTAGACATATTCCAATAAGCCTCAGTTTTAATTTCATAAGCCTCGAAATCCATTTCTCCTTGGTGAATTCTCCTCCCCCTCAGTAATTAACTATTTAACTGTGACTAATGAAAAAAGAAGCCAAATTGCATATTGGTTTTATCAGCAGTGATAGATAATTAATTAATCATTGGTTCTATTTAAATTGTTAGAGTATTGTTATTACAAAAAAGTAAGTAATAAGTCTAGAGTTAGCTTTCAGTTTCAGATTTCTGTATGCTTACCTGAACACTCGCATACATATAGGTGACCACATTTCTTTTAATGATAAAACCTCCCTGCAAATTATTAATATTTTTATCTTTTACTTATTTTCAAGCATTTAGAAAGGTGTATGGCAGTTAAATTAAACAAACTAAAACATACATAATGGAGAAACTCATAACTGGAGCTTATGCTATACAAGTATACAGTAATAATTAATAGTAACTCTTTACACCGTATTTAAGACTACAAAGTAGTATCATCACAATGAAGAAAAATGCTAACATTTGTCATGTTTTGTTGACCTAAACACCATATAGATCTTACAGTATTTTTCTTTGCAATTGTCCATCCACCAAATATGTTTAAAATGTCACAGACTAGTTCCTATGATAACTATCAAAAATAGTAGGACACAGGATGAAAAGTATTTTATTTTAAACAAACACACTTTTTTACAAGTTTTTGACCCATATTCCCCATGTCAATATTCAGCAAGAACTTAGAAAATCCAAAGCCAGGTATAGTAACAAAGAAGCTACTCAAGGAGCAGGGGATCTGCAAATTCATAGGAAAAGTGTAATAAAAAGCATTTTCAGGTTGTACTGTAGGAATCAGAAGGGACTGAATGTGTGCTTAACCTTAGAACTTCTCTTTTCCTAACTCTTAAAATACCATGCAAGTCAGAAAAAGGTATCTATAAAGTGTAGTTTCATCCTACCCTTTTCTAGGAATTTAGGATCGGTTCAGTTTGTATGCCTCCCGCGGGGGTGGGAGAGTTAGGCTCTCGCACAAGGGTCGAGCCCACCCAAGACCGGCAGGTTCCCAGCACTCGGGTGCTCGAGCCTCGCAGACGTGGGCGCAGGGCCAGGTGTGTGTCTGCAGGCACGCAGCAATGCCTTCGTGCCGCAATGCGACATGCCGCCGCTGCACCAAAGCCAGGCCAGCACCCCTGGGCAGGACCTCACGGCTGAAAAAGCCTTGTACGACGGCCGTTCCCTGAGAGCCAGATGTAGCGATTTCTCCCAATTCAAGAAATTAAATGCCCCAAGATATGGAATGGAGGGACACATGTCTATCAGGCATCCAGAATTCGGCGGGTCTCTCTCAGACCCTGATTTCACGTCTCACCGCAAGGCGAGCGGTGCAGTCCGTATGTTCAAGGTTCAAAGTACAGCAGGACCGTCATACCATACACGGCACCGTACCATAACACTCTTTTATTTTGCATTTCTCAGGAAACCGACTGAGCTCTGAACTAAGCCCTGCCCTTGCATGGAGACTGGAGTCTTGTCCTTTTATAAGCCAGTCGTCTCTGTGCCTCCAGGAACTCGGTGGGAGCTGCCGGCTCCGCAGAGCCCATCAGCGGTATTTTGCTTCACGCAACACAGCAGTTCATACCTCCTACTGACTTAGGCATTGTACTACTACTTTCCTCCACGCCTGAATGTAGCTGTAGTCTGTTCTGTACTCACAAAGCAACTATAGCAGATATACGTGTAAAATGATACTAACACACTGAACTAAAAATAAACCTTGCTCAGAAAAGCAGGGTGTTGTTTCTCATTATGGAGATGATCATGCTGGTTTGCATTTTGTAGTGTGATTTTCAAAGACTTGCACGGTCTGCTTCACAAATATTAGATTTTTCTGAGATCAATTGTCAGCCTGTAAAATTTATGGATAAAAAGACATCCATTCCTCTATTGCCTTCAGTATTGTGGAACAGTAAGATAATTTTGTGAAAGCACTGTAATGTCCATTGGGTCTAGTTAAAAACACTTAGAAACAAAATAGAAATCTTCCCCTCTCCAGCATTATTTTTATCATTTTCCTTCTGTATGTAGAAAAGTTCTCTTGCACTAATGCGTTTCAAAGGCATTCAGTTATGCAGCCCTATTTTAATTCTGCAAATGTCCGCACAACTTCCCATTATTGGCAGATAACTATTCTGCTTACCCCACTCTTTATGTTGGATAAAACAAATTATGAAGTCCCAGCAATGGCCAAAATCTAATGTCGATGGTGGGTTTCAAATGGTTGACAAATACTTTTCAACACTGTCAGTGCATTTTCCTGGGTGGGGTTTTTTTTGTAGAAAACCAACAGAAGAGCCTCTCTTACCCACTTCTGAAGTCCCATTCAGTTCCTCATTAAAAATTACAGAAGTGAGAAAGAATGCAACGGTGGGAAGGCTGTATCCCACACAATTTAAGCAAACCAAGAAAACATCTTGCTCGGAGGCAAGCATTCTTATGATTAATAGGGTACACAGAGGAAAAAAAATGTACCCTTTTACCCAAAAGGTCGTTTAACACATTCAGATGTGATGGTGTATGAATAAATACTGTATTTGTGACAGAGATTTCCATTTTGTATGAGTATCTGAAAAAAGAAACTAGAAATTAACTTTCTCTCATTGTATTTGCAGCAAAAATGATCACAAATGGGCGTTCCTGGAAGCCAAACTTTTGTCACATAGCAATAAAAGCAAAATAAAGCATTTCCCAAATCCTGTTTTCCCTGGGAAGCTATTAAGAAAGTGGATAAAAATGAGTGGCAATGTCACCTGAGAATTTACCATCCCCATCCTAATCACAAACATATAAGGTAGGTTGAAAAAAAAAAAATCAGCCTTTTAATCTAATTTTCGCTCTTTCTTCAGCAAGCACTGAACCCTGATTACTTGAAAACGGCGCCTCAGCTCCCCGGCACTGCCCAGCGGCCACGCTGGCCCGGCAGACCCGCCACCGCAGCGTCCAGCGCGGCGGG